>NC_060119.1:964113367-964418724 GCF_021461395.2 Schistocerca americana
TAACGGAACTCAAAAGTGCTCTAATTTTAGATGGAGGTCGGAAAACACATTTCACATCGTATTTCCGTAAAATACGACCGATCTTATTGGACGTGTTTCCTACGTAAGGCAAGAAGGCTGTAGACTTAGGTGTTGACTCAGAATTATCATCAATCACCTGATGTACAGTTGGTCGATAGCGCAACGCACGTTCAATCCGTCTATCACTGTAACCATTTTGACGAAATGTAACTTCAAGATGGGACAGCTCAGCTGGCAAAGTCTCAGCGTCAGAAACGATATGTGCCCTGTGTACCAAGGTACGAAGTACCCCTTCACGCTGAGCCGAATGGTGACAACTATTAGCTTGTAAGTACAAGTCGGTGTGAGTACGTTTCCTGTAGACTGCATGTCCCAATGATCCATCATCCTTCCTCCTAACCAACACGTCGAGAAAGGGAAGGCAACCATCCTTTTCCACCTCCATCGTAAAACGAATGTTCGGGTGGATCGAGTTCAGATGTTCTAGAAAGACATTCAAATTCTCCCTACCGTGAGGCCAAACAACGAAGGTATCGTCAACGTATCTATAGAAACAGGCGGGTTTTAAAGGCGCCGACTCCAATGCACGTTCCTCGAAGTCTTCCATAAACAAATTTGCGATCACAGGAGACAACGGACTACCCATCGCAACTCCATCTGTCTGCTCGTAATACTGGTCATTAAATAAAAAATAAGTGGATGTCAACACATGCCTAAAGAGATTAGTTAAATCAGCACCAAACCTGGCTTCAATTAACCGCAACGAATCAGACAGAGGAACACGAGTGAAGAGAGAGACCACATCGAAACTCACTAAAATATCAGAGTCATTCAGCGTCAGTCCCTCCAAACGACGTAAAAAATCAGCTGAGTTCCTGATATGATGTTCACACCGTCCTACTTGTGGACTCAACAGAGATGCAAGATGCTTGGATACACCATATGTCGGGGCGCCGATGTTACTCACTATAGGACGGAAAGGAACCCCTTCCTTATGAACCTTTGGAAGGCCATATAACCTAGGGGGAGCCGCACTATAGGTGTTAAGCCTGTTGATTGTGTCCTGCGACAAACCACTTTTCTTCAGGAGGCTGTTGGTCTTTCTCTCAACACTTTTCGTGGGGTCAGCATCGATTCTGCGATACGTTGAATCAGATAGTAAACGTTGCATCTTTTGTACATAATCATGTTTATTTAAAACAACGGTGGCATTGCCCTTGACAGCAGGTAAAATAACAATACTGGGATCAACCTTGAGAGAGCGTAAAGCAGCCCTCTCTGCTGCTGTTACATTACTCTTGGGTGGACGAGCCCTAGTCAAAACACGGCATGCCTCCCTCCTAACTTCCTCTGCAGCGTCAGGAGGTAGTTTGCAAACTGCCTGTTCAATTGAACTAATAAAATCAACTACCGGCAAATTCTTCGGAGTGGGTGCAAAATTTAATCCTTTCCCTAGCACGGATAAGGTTGCGTCGTCAAAAGATTTCTCTGTGAGATTTATCACAGAACGTCGAGATATAACATCCGACTCCGCGCGATGAAAACGTTCAAACTTTGCCAAATGCCGGGCAGTAACGGAGTTGTACTCCCAGTCAGCTTGGCTCCATGAGGCACCGTCCAACCAATCCCAAGTGAAATCAGACACTTCAGATGCAACCATTAAATGAAAACGATACAATTCTTTGGAAACAGAATCCAAACGTCGACGAGTAAAACGAATCCTTTCGCGAACAAGAGCCAAGCCAGCACTATCGAATTCCAGTCACCCATGACTATTAAATTTTCGTCACCCTTCACTATCTGAAAAATTTCTTTTATTTCATCATACATTTCTTAAATTTCTTCGTCATCTGCAGAGCTAGTTGGCATATAAACTTGTACTACTGTCGTAGGCGTGGGCTTCGTATCTATCTTTGCCAAAACAATGCGTTCACTAAGCTGTTTGTAGTAGCTTACCCTCATTCCAATTTTCCTATTCATTATTAAACCTACTCCAGCATTACCCCTATTTGATTTTGTGTTTATAACCCTGTAGTCACCTGACCAGAAGTCTTGTTCCTCCTGCCACCGAACTTCACTAATTCCCACTATATCTAACTTTAACCTATCCATTTCCCTTTTTAAATTTTCTAACCTACCTGCCCGATTAAGCGATCTGACATTCCACGCTCCGATCCGTAGAACGCCAGTTTTCTTTCTCCTGATAACGATATGAATGCATTACTCTAGATTAATTATTTTTGGGTGTTACGATAGTTGTTCCGTCAGTGCAGATGTAGGACGTTTGTTGTTCGCCAACAGTGCAGGGTTGGAGCATCCAGTAAGCTCAGATTGTTTGGTCAAGTTTTGGCGCCTTCTGCGGACAAGATGGTTCGCGCGGCGTGTGCTCAGCTGCGGCGGTGCCGGCGGTAATTCCGGGCTCCGCCGGCTGTAAAAGCCCGCAGGCGGGGAGACGCCGATACGCGGGTGATTAATCGGCGACGGCGGGCCACGCTGCCACTGTGTGGAGGGAAGGGGCTGCGCCAATCCCCCGCGACAAAGGCGGCTGGGCACCAGGGCACGCCGCGCGGGCCAGATTACCAGCCGCGAAGGAGGGGCGGGCGACCCTGCTGAGAGACGGCCGCGTCCACCACATGTTTGCTTTGTTTCTCGCCTGAAGCAATTCTTTTCCTACCGAATCTTTTTGTCAGCATCAGTTAGGCCTCCGAAAAAAAGGGCGTTACATCTGTTCTTATGCAGGGTGTCCCGTGTTATTGCTTTGAGAATCTACTAGTATCCTATACGTTCAATTACAATGTAGGAGACCGTCCAAAGTTATGTCATTAGAAATATGTGTACGAAAGAAATCGAGCATGGTTTTGTAGGATGAACAATCTAGCTTTCGCTCGAAATGGTGGAGCAAAATAATAATTAATAGATGAACGACACCAGGACAGGCGAATAGTGATTTTACTCATCTCCTTTCTATATGAAGAAAGAAAAGGTTACTTTTAAAAAAAGCGTCAGCGACATACATTACATACATTTGCAGAACTACAAGGGGCGTTCAGTAAGTAAAGCAACACTTTTTTCATGAAAGCAGGTTGGTTTTATTGAGGGTTCCTATAGAACACATTATTCCCCACGCTCCTGGCTCCAAAACATTGTTTTTCATCATAACCTCCGTTTAAAACGACGGCCTTACGCCAGCTTACTGGGAGGGCCTATATGCCCGCAAGGTACCACTCTACTGGTAGACGTCGGAGACAGCGTCTTGCTACATCAGTAACCTTCCCATCATTCACTTACTGCTCCCCGCGGAGTGCATCCTTCATTGGGCCAAACAGATGGCAACCACGAAGTGCGAGGTCTGAGCTGTAGGGTGAATGAGGAAGAACAGATCAATGAAGTTTTGTGAGCTCCTTTCGGTGCGCTTGTATGAGGCTTTGCGTTGTCATGCAGACGGAAAAGTTCTTTGGCATTTTTATGGCAACAAACACGCTGAAATTGTTTCTTCAGTTTCCTGAGGGTAGCAGAATAATTTCAGAGATGATCGTTACACCATGAGGGAGGATATCAAACAGAAAACCCCTTCAGAGTTGCAGAAGGTGGCGGGAAACTCAGCAGGCACACGCCCTCACGTACCCCGGCTGGTGGGCAAGTATGTCAGCTTTCCCAGCACAGACATCCAGTTCTGCAACTAGGTGCTTGATTGTGGCCTGTCGATTATCTCAACTGATCGTGTGCGCACGTTCCAACATTGCAGGGGTCTCAGCTGTGTACGGAGGGCCGACACGTGGAAGATGGGACACGTTTGCGCGATCTTGTTCCGACGATAACACACGCCTCGCCCTACGACTCATCGTGCTTTTGTTAACTGCCAGGTGTCCGAAGACATTTTGCAAGCGCCTAAGAATATTTGCGAATTCTGTTTTTCCGTCAAAAGAAACTCAATGACAGCTCTCTGCCTAGAACTTACCTCAACTACGGACGCCACTCTTAAAGTTACGTATAGTGCAGCCACCTGTCGTAACTTCATGAAACCATAGTGGCTCAAGTGGGAATATTTCACAATGTCCCACAAGAAATTCCGTATTTTTCAACCGAAACAGGTCGAGGAAAAAAAGTGTTGCATTACTTATTGAACGCCCCCTGTACATGTTAAGTAAAATAATTTTAATTAAAGGTAACTGTGTATATCATTCACTTTACTTATGGGCATACAATTATCACGAAATTATCTACCCTTATCACAAAATCGAGGACATTAGAGGCAATGAGAAAAGCGAAGGCAAGTATAAACAAGAGTGAAATCCAGCAATTGAGATGTCCCAACGAAGAGCAGTTTCAGGTTGTCCATATTCGCAACTGTGTATACATTTAATGTATTGCGTAACGGCAGTAGTCGCCGCAGTGCTTGTTCCTTCGGACATGCACGGATATCAGAAGGAACTTTGCATCATAACTCGGAATAACATAGGCACTGGAATATCGTTTCCTTGGGTACGTGTCGAGTGTTTGGGATCCTCACCAGTTCGGATTAAAGAAAGATATCGAAACAATTCAGAGGCGAGTTGCTAGATTTGTTACCGGTAAGCTCGAACAACATGCAAGTGCTACAGAAATGGTTTGGGAACTCAAATGGGAGTCCCTGGAGAAAGGACGAAGTTCTTTTCGAGTAACGCTACTGAGAAAATTTAGAGAACGGGCATTTGAAGCTGACTGCAGTACGACCCTACTGCTGCTAACATAATTTTTGCGTGTGAGGACCACGAAGATGAGATACGAGAAATTAGAGCTCGTACGGAGGCTTATAGTCAGTTGTTTCCCTTTCTCTACCTGCAAGTGGAAGAGGAAGAGCAGGAAAGGAGACGACTAATAGTGGTACAAGGCACCATCAGCCACGCAGTGTACGGTGGCTCGTGGAGAACGTATGTAGATGTAGGTGTAGGTGCTTCATGTGAATAGGGCTTTGTCGAGTTCCTTCCCTACCCTTCCCACAATCCACCATACGAAATGACATAGTCGTCGACGGTAAAATAAAGTCTAGTTTTCCTTGTTTCTCAATTAACATCCAAGAACGCGAATAATGAATGGTAGCTGTAGTCTAGGAGTCAAGTCAGTGTTAAGAGGGGGTGTAACCGAAAATGTGACCATTTATTTAAAAATTCGTTACAGCTATAGTTATTAGTGTATAAATCTCAAACTTTGCATGTGTAAAGAAAAAGACCTATATTTTAACGGCAGGATGTAATAAAAGATGTAGGATTAATATTTCGCCAGAAATTTGAATTTTTAATTTTTATTGTCTTTTTATTATAAAAAATCATAACTCAAATTCTAATCATGCAGTTAATTTGAAAACGGTATTGTAGAGTCCTAAGAAGTTTATAAGACGACTGAACTACATTCATTAATTTATGGTACAAATTTTATTATTAACACTGTTTTGAATTTCACACATCCAAAAATAAAGTTTTTTTTTCTACATTCAGTCCAATAAAAATCAGGATGTAGTTGCAGGATCTCGTGCTTTTTTGATTTCCAACGAAACATTTTCATAGCATTAGCGCATAATCTTTTTGAGAATAGGCTTCTAATAACGCAAAAAATTTAAAACCGAAGAAACGGGGTTCAAAGATTTTCTTCTCATACTTCTACATGTAATAAATTTATCTCACTTTTAATATCCTCCATACTGATACTTCTCGTCTTCAAAATTTCTCTTTTTTCCCTTTGAATTTGCTTGACCTGTATTTTTAGGTAAGACAGTGATCGTCAGTTTGCTTGACCCTGCTCTCATTGATGGTGTAAAATACTTTTGTTGTAAACACACCTCAATCTATTACAGTTCTCTTCAAAACTTTAATTCTGCCATTATTTCCGTCATTAAAACATACACACCTATTTTGGGTGCTTCAAGTCCACGAATTGTCATTTTTGGGCATCTAATCCAAATTAAATTATTCCCTTAAAGACACTTCCTTAGTAAATCAAAAAACCTGAATGTGGGGTTAATTGCATTCATAACAGGTTCTGGTAATGAGTGTGTATGTGAATGCGTCTCATTTGTTCTGTTGTACTTACACCAATCGTCTTTCGGACCGAACGAGGTGGCGCAGTGGCTAACACACTGGACTCGCATTCGGGAGGACGACGGTTCAATCCCGCGTCTGGCCATCCTGATTTAGGTTTTCCGTGATTTCTCTAAATCTCCTCAGGCAAATGCCAGGATGGTTCCTTTGAAAGGGCACGGCCGACATCTTTCTCCGTCCTTCCCTAATCCGATGAGACCGATGACCTCGCTGTCTGGTCTCCTCACCTAAACAACCCAACCCCAACCCGTCTTTCGGACACAGATTATGCAATGGTGTTTCGTCCGTGGATAGTTAGTAGAAAAAAACTGCCCACAGAGCACGCCTCATTGTCTCTAAATTATTTGTGTTTTTCCTGATAGCTCTCCCGGAGAATCAGTTTCTTTCAGCGTAAGCCTGCCTTTTCCTCCTAGTGGCTTTCCATCCGCAAGCGCTTCAAAACGAAAATAAACCACATGCTTGAAACTTTTCAGCCAAAAAATATAGATGTCAACCAGAGATATCGAAAGAAAATAGCCTTTACACTCACAAAAATTTTGCTGAAGCAGTCAGTTTCCCAAATGTCGGAAAAAGGTGGGAGTAGCTACCAATGCACATTAAACAGTTTAACATTTCAAAGGCATCTATAATGCTGCTATCATGATAAAATTCATACACAACATTGATCAAATTCTGTAGATTAAGAAAATAATATTTTTTGAAAATTCAATTTTTTGTACACAAATAGATTACTCCCCACCCCGTTAAAGTGATGGATTCACGAGCGAGGTCTGCTACCCGCGTCTTCACTTTCTCCTTCTGTGCTGCTCATGGATTTCTTCCAAAAGATTCTTCCGTGGTGTGATGACTGAGCTGTGCAAACTGAGAGTGTTGTCAACCTCGACAGATAATTCTCGGAGTCAGAGAAGAATGTAGTAGTGACGGTCTTCCGAAGGGCATCACAATGGGAGATGATACGTATGTGGCTCTGCACAGACCTGTCGAAGTACGACGAAAGCATAGCGCCACTATATACTTCTGTAACAGAAATTAATCTCTCACTTGAATAATTACTGTCCTCGGATTTCTGCTTCGTAATGTCTGTGCTGCCATATGCTGAGAGACAATGAAACACTTCCACAGATTTTCGAAACAACCTGCAAGAAATCTTGGAGCGGAGAATTTGTTTACTATACAAATATCAGTTTCCATGTTGCACTGGAACCAGGGAAGTCATTTGGGTATGGAGTTTTAACCAATCCCTGTTATAGAGTACATCTTGCACCAAACGACTTTCACTTCCTTGTCTAGAAACTTTGGTGGAACCGATTTTTCAGATGATGATGATGTTAGAGATAGGATGTAAAGGGGTTAACTGAATAAGCACTACACTTTCCTAACGATGACATAAAAAACCTTGCTCTCTGGCTCACAAAATATGTAAACATGAATGCTGGTGATGTGGAGAAGTAGCTAAGATTACCGGATGCAATTATGGTACCCTAAACCTCTGCGGAATTAGGACAGAAAACGGAATATTTTATATTAAAATGAAGTTTAAAAGAAGTGGGATCATTAGGCGAGCTCGTTTAGCTCTCATGGTAAATTTTCACCCTTTCACCTTGTATAACAGAATAAACTACGAGTGTTATACATTAAAAAACAGAACTTTACGACAAACACTTACTAATCATTGTGCCGCATCATCTAGCTAACAGGAAAAAGATATCCTCATTCAAGGCAATGGAGATTCAGTTCGATCGAGACGGAAAAGACATTCAGAAACCTTCGATGTATATTTGAATAATTCCAGCAACTCTTCTCATTGTCGCATCGCACTGCAAGATTTCGTTATAGCTTCCGTATCACATCAATACCACTCAGGAGCTGGTCAAACGAGAATTTTGTAAACGATGTTGTTCAGACTTGCTCAGCATTTTTCGATAGAATCCAGTTCTACCATATTCATATATCCTGAAGCATTTTAGCACCAGCTTCAAATTATTTCATGAAACTACAGGAAATCTAAATCAGATGACTGAACTGAGATTTGATACTCGCCCCTCCCAAATACTCTATGTTCTTTTGGTTGGATTCTAGGTGTTTTGTTTCACGTATAATCTTGCTTATGGTATAGAATGAAATTTTTGTAAAATCTACGCGAATTTTTGAGGTACTTATGTAACTACTGAGAGCTGGTTATATAAATCCGTCATTACTCGTACTCTTCGACATCTTCCTCGTCATTCGCACTGGGTTCATACGGACTCTTACAAAGGTGGACGTGTACATGTTGTAAAAATTAACGAAAACCCTAAAAACTACCTTCACTTGTCTCCAAATCGGTAGGTAAATACAGCCAGTATATTTATTGGAACAGTCTGAATAGAAATTCTGTTAGATTCCATAATTCAGTTCGTATCAGTTACTTCTCTCAAAAAGATAGAATTATTACAATTATTACTTAGGCAATGTCTAACTGTAAGATCAAAAACACACATTTGAATGGAAAATACACGAAATTAGAACCTTAAGTTTTAAATAGTCCAAGAGAATTCATTCTTCAGAAAAACTCGTCTCTAAGCACCCTCATAAACTAGTGTCTAATGATAGTGCATTTTGACGTGCAGTTAGCTTGCCGCGGTGGTCTAGCGGTTCTAGGCGCTCAGTCCGGAACCGCGCGACTGCTACGGTCGCAGGTTCGAATCCTGCCTCGGGCATGGATGTGTGTGATGTCCTTAGGTTAGTTAGGTTTAAGTAGTTCTAAGTTCTAGGGGACTGATGACCACAGATGTTAAGTCCCATAGTGCTCAGAGCCATTTGAACCATTTTGACGTGCAGTTTTCTGGAGTCAATACTTACGAAAAGCTTTCAATGCTATTTATTGCACGCATTTTAGTCTACAAAGATATGTAGGTGCACGTTGTGGAGTCTGCGGTGGGGATGTAGATTCTCTTCTAACATAATACCCATACAATGAGGTTTAAATGAAACGCAAGTAGATGACTACCTAAATAATGAATCAATTGGATTATTTCAGAAATATGTATTACCTCATGACACATACACCTTGCCATGGTGGAATGTCTTGCGTACCTCAACGGTACAGACAGACGTACAGTATGTGCCACCAGATCAAAATAGTATCTGTTGATAGGGCAGACAAACATGTGGTTCCTGAAGAGAAGGAACAAACTGTTCAGTAGTTTCAGGGCAACAGTATAGATGATTGACTGCTCTGGCCTTGTAACATCAGCAAACATGACCTACTGTGCAAGTTCTGCAAACGGCTGAAAGCAAAGGGAAATTACAGCCGTTGTTTTTTCCAAGGGCATGCAGCTCCACTGTATGGTTAAATGATGATGGCATCTCTTTAGTCAAATATTCCTGAGACAAATTGGGCTCCCATTCGGATCTCTGGGTGGGGACTGCTTAGAAGGACATCGTCATCACGAATACCAAAAGTAACCAGGCAGAAGAATGGTTGAAATGGCTCTAAGCACTACGGGACTTAAAATCTGTCATCAGTCCCCTAGATTTAGAACTGCTTAAACATAACTAACCTAAGGACATTACACACATTCACGCCCAAGGCAGGATTCGAGGAGGAGAGGAGGAGGAGATTAGTGTTTAACGTCCCGTCGACAACGAGGTCATTAGAGACGGAGCGCAAGCTCGGGTGAGGGAAGGATGGGAAAGGAAATCAGCCGTGCCCTTTCAAAGGAACCATCCCGGCATTTGCCTGAAGCGATTTAGGGAAATCACGGAAAACCTAAATCAGGATGGCCGGAGACGGGATTGAACCGTCGTCCTCCCGAATGCGAGTCCAGTGTGCTAACCACTGCGCCACCTCGCTCGGTGGCAGGATTCGAATCTGAGACCGTAGCAACAGCGCAGTTCCGGACTGAAGCGCCTAGAAACGCTCGGCCACAGCGGCCGGCGGCAGAAGAAAAAATGGTTCAAATGGCTCTGAGCACTATGAGACTTAACATCTGTGGTCATCAGTCCCCTAGAACTTAGAACTACTTAAACCTAACTAACCGAAGGACATCACACACATCCATGCCCGAGGCAGGATTCGAACCTGCGACCGCAGCAGCGGCAGAAGAATGTTGGATCCCTTAATCGGGCAGGTTGGTTAGAAAATTTAAAACGGGAATAGGATAGATTTAAATTAGATATTGTAAGAATTAGTGAAGTTCGGTGGCAGGAGTCAGAAGACTTCTGGTCAGATGGGTACAGTGTTATAAATACAAAATCAAATGGGGTAATGCAATAGAGGGTTTAATAATGAACAAGAAAGTAGGAATGCGTGTGAGCTACTATGATCAGCATTGTGAGAGCATTGTTCTAACTGACATGGACAAAAAGCCAACACCCACCACAGTAGCACAAGTATATATGTCAACTGGCTCCGCAGATCACGAAGAAATTGAAAAAAAAAGTGTGATGACATATATCAGACTGTAGGAAAAGGAAGAGAAGGAAAAACAGTAGGAGGATGTGGATGGGAGAAATGAATGAAGGAAGAGGACACCTCGTAAAATTTTGCACAGAGCATAACTTTCTCATTGTTCTTGGTTTCAGAATCATGAAAGAAATCTGCATGCGTGGAAGGGACCTGGTGACACCGGTAGGTTTTCGAGTGGTAAGACTGAGATTTCGGAACCAGATTTTAAACTCTAAGGTATTTACAGAGACAGACGTGGACTTTGACAACGGTTTACTGATTATGAAGTGCAGAGTAAAACTGAAGATATTAAAAAAAAGGGCTGGAAATTAAGAAGGGACCTGGATAAGTAGAAAGAATCAGAGACTGATGAGAGTTTCAGAGGGCGCATAAGGGAACGTCTGACTGAGACAGGGGGAAGGCATACAGCAGAACACAAATCGTTAGCTTTGAGAAATGAACTACTGAAGACAGAAAAGAATCAAATGGGTTAAAAGGCAAGTCTGATTAGAAATCCTTGGATATCAAACGAGATAATGAATTTAATTAATGAAAGGAGAAAATGTAACAATGCAGCAGGGAGAAGGCGTAAAAACTTTGAGTTTGCCGATGATATTGTACGAGGATTGCCCAGAAAGTAATGCACCGCATTTTTTCTTCACCAATTCTTTATGGAACATAAAGAGAATTGCACACGCGAAAGAATGGTGTCTTCATCTACACACCCAATTTTTCCACGCAATCTCCATCCCGTTCTATGACCTTCCTCCAGCGCGAAACAAGGGCGTGTATGCCCTGTCGGTACCATTCCTTGTCCTGGTGTCGGAGCCAGTGCTTCTCTACGTGAACTGCCTTTGCTGACTGACAGATGCAGCGCCAACTGACGAGTTGTAACGCGTCAGTCATCGCGAGTGACAACATCGGCTCGCTGGAACTTGTCAGATGTGACAGCCGTGGATGGTCTCCCCGACCGCTGCAAATCGTGGAGCTCCGCCGAACCGCCTTCTGATGACCTCACCCCTCGTGCCCAGCGACTAACTGTACTTCTGTCTACAGCAGATGCTACATAGACTTTGCCCAAGCGTTTGTGAATATTCCCGACAATTTCTTTCCCTGCAGTGAGAAATTCAATAACAGCGCCGGCCGGAGTGGCCGATCGGTTCTAGGCGCTGCAGTCTGGAACCGCGCGACCGCTACGGTTGCAGGTTCGAATTCTGCCTCGGGCATGGATGTATGTGATATCCTTAGGTTAGTTAGGTTTAAGTAGTTCTAGGTTCTAGGGGACTGGTGACCTTAGAAGTTAAGTCCCATAGTGCTCAGAGCCATTTGAACCATTTCGATGACAGCACGTTGCTTGGAACGTACATCACCTACGGACGCCATTTTGAAACTGTCCCACAGCTACACCATCTGTCGGAAGTGACGGAAACTTGGCACGCTCACTCAGGAGACTTCAAATAATACATGCGTAACGTTTCGCATTCGTGGCATTGTTTTCGGCTGAGAAAAAAAAATGCGGTGCATTACTTTCTGGGCAACCCTCGTAATTTTGTCACAGACAGCAAAAGACTTGGAAGAGCAACTGAACGGAAGAGGCAGTGTCTCGACAGGAGGATACAAGACGACCTTCAATAATAGCAAAACAACCGTAATGGAATGTAGTCGAATTAAATTAGGAATGTTGAGGGAATTAGTTTAGAAAATGAGACACTACTATACGGGATTTTTTTGTTTGGGCAGTAAAATAACTGATGGGCGAAGTAGAGAGGATATACATGTAGACCGGCAATACCAAGAAAAGTGTGTCTGAAGAAGTTAACATCGAATTTAGAATTAAACGTTATTAAAACTTTTCTGAAGATATTCGTCTGGACTGTAGCGTTTTATGGAAGTGAAACATGAACGATATACAATTCAGACAAGAAGAGAATAGGAGTCTTTGAAATATGGTACTAGAGAAGAGTGTTAAAAATAAGATGGGTAGAACAAGTAATTAATGCGGAGGTTCGATCCCGTCCGCATTTTTATTTTGTGCCAGGAAGGGCTCTCAACAAGGGAAGTGTCCAGGCGTCTCGGAGTGAACCAAAGCGATGTTGTTCTGACATGTGAAGTACTCGGATGACGTAAATGGTTGCTCAATGCCCGTGAAAAGTAGGGATCTGTGTTTGAAATGGCTCTGAGCACTATGGGACTTAACATCTTAGGTCATCAGTCCCCTAGAACTTAGAACTACTTAAACCTAACTAACCTAAGCACACCACACACATCCATGCCCGAGGCAGGAGTCGAACCTGCGACCGTAGCAGTCACGCGGTTCCGGACTGAAGTGCCTAGAACAGCTCGCGCCACAGCGGCCGGCTCCGTGTTTGAACTCCAGCCCGATACACATTTATCAAATACATTCAAAATGGATTAAGACTGCTACCCTGTAATCAATATTGCAAGTCAATCACCGTGGAAATAGTATGCTTGTACTTATAGAGGCTCTAAGAAAAATATTCAAACAACTGGTCATCTGAATGTCACTCGCAGACAGGGAGATAATGAATATAAACGAAATTGTATCTGTTCAAGTACTTTGCAACTAAGTAAACTGTTTTATTGTATGGTTGTCTTCTGCGAATCGTAAACGAGACAGCTAAATGAGAACCTTAGTCTGTTACTCGTGTTACCGGAATACGTGGGCTATAGGTAGGAATGAGGTCGAGGAGACCCGGAGTGCTGTTGCATTTATGTTCTACGGAGAAGGGCTGACCTCATTAGCTGGCCTCTTTCCCTCTTCCCCCCCACCCCCCACCACCACCCCCTTCCCGTAGAGGTGTTCCCGCAGGAGAACTGCAAGGAAAGAAACTGTCAGATAAGAACGTTGGCCGCGTTTCCCCATTTTTGCGGAAGTACAGAGAATACCCACCGAAGCTAATCTCGTGTCAGCCCACTCTTTTCACTTTTGCGATACAGCTGCACGTTTATTCAAAATCACACTTCACGGTATGGCTACAAAGTACAGGATACGGCAACTACTGTTTCACAACCGTTGCGGTACGAAGACAACCATTAATACGAGGTACAGACACATACAAGAACCGCATCACTTTTCGTTTTGATTTTGAAGACTTGACGGATCTAGATTGAATTTAGTGATGCGCACCGTCTCATTGTTCGCATGAGAGATATTCTGGTGGTGCTATGTTTTAGAAAAGATTGTTAGTACAAGACGCACCTTGGAGAACAGTGTACTCATTGGACGACAGATAGCGTAAGTGATTTGCATTGTTAATGACGGACATCAACAATGAGGGATGAGAAGAATAGTAATGGAGGTATAGACATTCTTGGCTGTTTGTAAGATGTTGGAGGATTGTTAAATGTATGGTTCTTTTTTTCGGTACTGAAGAAGGAAAGGTGTGTAAAAACGACAGTTGTATATCAAAGAAGATGGTACTACTAACTTAATAGTAACGTTCTTTTTAATAAAAGTTAATCTTGATTTGCAATGTTTGGCCTATTATCGCGTTAGTTGTGGAGAAAGCTGAGTGGAAATTGCACTTCTGAAGTTCATTAGCTGTAATGTTCTGGGGTAATAATTTGAATAGAGATAAAAGCTAAGTCATATAACTGAAAATTATGTCGTAGCACAGGTTTTTCACCTACATCGACTTTATTAACCAACAACCAATAGAAAGAAAATGGAGCGCCATTCCGCAGTGATAGTTAAAGGAATACGAAACTGTAGAAACGGATACTTCCGCAGGCAACACTTTTCTCTTTGTGTAGCAGGGTAAAGTCGCACACGAAAAGAGGAAATAGGGCAAAAATTCGCTATTTTATAACCGCATTATTACACAAGTTACACACTGGTCTTGAGCCCAGGATCAAACATAAAACTTCGGACCATTGTTTAGCAGAATTACAATTTTTTTTTACTGCCAGTGAATGACAACAGACAAGTTTCATAAAACCAAACCAGCACAGCCGTTTGCAAGTGTCCAAAAGGGGACTGGCTGTGTCTAAGACCCTATGCTAAACAGGACTAACATGGGATACTTACATCCCCCTTCATGGACAGGCTTATAGCCTATGTTGACCTCAGATTTCAGACCAGGTTTTCATCGGATAACATGCTTCCAGTAGGTTAATAACGGAGAGCAAGTTTGAGGAATCTCGTGCTATCCACCCTCTGTACGTGGTCTTTCATTTTACTCTGCTGTGAGATATTGTCATTCAATAAAAATAACTTTTATTGCTATCTAATTTCTTCATTTATTCTCCTGTAATTTGGGGAGCTCTACAGAAAACTCATTTCACATTCCTTGTAAGGTGCCTCTTACCTGAGGAAGACAAATGGATCAAATGGCTCTGAGCACTATACGACTTAACTCCTGAGGTCATCAGTCGCCTAGAACTTAGAACTAATTAAACCTAACTAACCTAAGGACATCACACACATCCATGCCCGAGGCAGGATTCGAACCTGCGACCGTAGCGGTCGCTCGGCTCCAGACTGTAGCGCCTAGAACCGCACGGCCACTCCGGCCGGCTGAGGAAGATATTTTTACCAGTTTTAATAAATTATTGTCTCTTATTGATGTATTCACGATAGTTAGGAAGTGCTGTAGTCCGTAGCCGGCCATGACTTGGAGAGCATTTCCCACGCTGGCTGGCTAGGTGACGAAGCGACCATATGTCGTGCGTAGTGGGGTGGGGCTCGGCGCTGGACCTTAGCAACAAGCGTCAGCCTGGGAAATATACATGACGGGAAGTACCGCCATCTTGGCGCCAAAGTCACCGATTTTGTTTATTTATATTAAATTATTAAAGTCATTGATGACAACATGAATACTAGGAGGAGCCTCTGGATGTTTAAAGCTATTTATCATAATTTTGCCTCGTTAAAACTCACAACCGTTCATTAACAAATGCATATCCTCTTAAGTACGAACTTGATCCGAAATGCACGAACTGTGACGAAACTGGTAAGAGATACGGACTGCGCGCCAAAGTCGGTAGTCGACGTTAAGAGCTCTTCCTGTCTTGTTCGATGGTAGCCATGCTCTCGGTTACGAGTAGTTAGTGACATGAGTGTTTCATTATTGATCTATTAGGAATAAAAGTGATATTACGGCATTCTGAATGTTAATTTCGAGTAAATATATACCCCAAAGTTGATCGACAGCAATTTCAGATAATTAACTTCCACCGACAGAGACATTCAATCGCCAATGAAGAATCTGCACGGGACGACATTTACGAGAGCTGCACCGCGCACAGATAGGAGGAAATCCACACGACCCACCAAGGTGGATCAAGGAAGGTCCGACTTGCACTCGCAAATTCCGGGTGGAAATGCTGACCAGTTATACTGTACGTCACATATACCATCCTCTACGGACTCGCGGCTAAGCTGAGTAATAAGAGTATCAGCTTAGAAGCGAGGGGATCTCGCAGCCTGTATTTTATTTCATTCACCCACATACAGCCATAGTTTTATGTAGCTTAAACAAAGCCTTCTCTTGTATTTTGCTTTTCAGTGTATGTCAGAATTTCCGCAAATACATTGTTGGAAAAAAGTCGTAGCACCAAGAAGGAACTGTGCGACATAAAAAAAGTTGGTTGGCGCGTTTCTATATCTGAAAGATGATGTCTGTTCAGCTTTTACGTCAGTCGCGCAAGAGTGACGCTAGCAGCGCCACTACAAGGATGCAAATCAAGCTTGCTTTAAATACGTGCTTTAACGGTCGTTACCTTTGAGACTAGGAGTGAAGAGTTCGTGTTAGTCAAGAATGCCTGTAATGCGACAAAGATGCCATTATCAGCACCTCCCCGAGTTTAAACGAGGTCGTGCAATAGGGCTACGAGAAGCTGAATGTTACTTCTGCGATATTCCAGAAAGACTTGGCATGAATGAAGCCACCGTACGTGACTGCTAGCAGCGATAGTCACGAGAATGTATGGTCACAAGAAGATCGGGCTCCGGGCGGCCGTGTCTCACTACCGAGAGGGAAAGCCATCGTGTTTGGCGTGTGGTTCTGGCGCCTTTATACCACGTCTGCACCAGCAATTTGAGTAGCAGTTGTCACCACAGTGACCTGTTACTAATCGGTTGCTTGAAGGAGTGCTCCAAGTCATGAGCCCTGTAGCGTGAATTCCACTGACCCCAAACCACCGCCATTTGCGACTGCAGTGGTACCAAGTGAGAGCTCATTGGAGGGCAGGGTGGAGAAACTGGTTTTCTTTCAGTGCAACTGATGGCCGTTTGATGGTTAGAAGGAGGCCAGCTGCGAGCCTGCAACCAACCTGGACCTACAACTGGAGTTATGCGATTTCGTATCACAGCAGGAGCACTCTCGTGGTTATCCCACACACCTTGACTACAAATATGTATGTCATTCTCGTGATTCGACTTGTTGTGCTACCATTCATGAATAGCATTCATGAATAGCACGCCAGGGATGTTTTACAACAGGATAATGTTCGTCCACGTACCACTGTTGTAACCGAAATTGCTCTACATAGTGTCTTTTTTCACCTGGCCGACGTCATTAAAAGATACTTCACAACTTAGGTACGTAAAATTGGAAAGCTGTTGTACAGGATCATTGTCTTTTATACCCGGCTCCGCAGCGGAGGTCGCTGACGCATGTCTGTAGTGTTGCGCTCGACTCGGAGGTACGCCGACTCGAATCCCGGAAATACATAAATTTTTTTCTGCCAGCATTTGGCCAGTCAGGGCAAAATAGGTGGTGATGCAATTTTCTGATTATCGGTCCTTCCATCAATGTACTGCATTAATTTCCAAATGTCTTCGCAGTGTCGCATGAAATGAGGGCATCTGACACTGTTGATGGTGATTCGTGAAGATGTCAAGCTCGACGGCACCCTCGGTGTTATTTGCGAGGAGTAAGCTATGTGACAGAGACGGGCTTCACCCTCTCTCTCCTTCTCTCATCATCATCATCATCATCATCATCATTATCATGACCACCACACAACACAAACGTAACACAACACTATACATGCATCCGTTGTACTCACCTATACTCTACAAGCCCGCCCCAGTAGCTGAGTGGTCAGCGTGACGGATTGCCGTCCTCTGGGCCCGGGTTCGATTCCCGGCTGGGTCGGAGATTTTCTCCGCTCAGGGACTGGGTGTTGTGTTGTGTTCATCATCATTTCATCCCCATCCGGCGTGCAGGTCGCCCAATGTGGCGCCGAATGTAATAAGACCTGCGATATGGCGGCCGGACCTGCCCCGCGAGGGGCCTCCCGGCCACTGACGCCAAACGCTCATTTCCATTTCATTTCCATACTCTACAAAATACACAGGGCTATTACAAATGATTGAAGCGATTTCATAAATTCACTGTAGCTCCATTCATTGACTTATGGTCACGACACACTACAGATACGTAGAAAAAATCATAAAGTTTTGTTCGGCTGAAGCCGCACTTCAGGTTTCTGCCACCAGAGCGCTCGGGAGCGCAGTGAGACAAAATGGCGACAGGAGCCGAGAAAGCGAATGTCGTGCTTGAAATGCACTCACATCAGTCAGTCATAACAGTGCAACGACACTTCAGGACGAAGTTCAACAAAGATACACCAACTGCTAACTCCATTCGGCGATGGTATGCGCAGTTTAAAGCTTCTGGATGCCTCTGTAAGGGGAAATCAACGGGTGAGCGAAGAAACGGTTGAACGCGTGCGGGCAAGTTTCACGCGTAGCCCGCAGAAGTCGACGAATAAAGCAAGCAGGGAGCTAAACGTACCACAGCCGACGGTTTGGAAAATCTTACGGAAAAGGCTAAAGCAGAAGCCTTACCGTTTACAATTGCTACAAGCCCTGACACCCGATGACAAAGTCAAACGCTTTGAATTTTCGGCGCGGTTACAACAGCTCATGGAAGAGGATGCGTTCAGTGCGAAACTTGATTTCAGTGATGAAGCAACATTTTTTCTTAATGGTGAAGTGAACAGACGCAATGTGCGAATCTGGGCGGTAGAGAATCCTCACGCATTCGTGCAGGAAATTCGCAATTCACCAAAAGTTAACGTGTTTTGTGCAATCTCACGGTTTAAAGTTTACGGCCCCTTTTTCTTCTGCGAAAAAAACGTTACAGGACACGTGTATCTGGACATGCTGGAAAATTGGCTCATGCCACAACTGGAGATCGACAGCGGCGACTTCATCTTTCAACAGGGTGGTGCTCCACCACACTTCCATCATGATGTTCGGCATTTCTTAAACAGGAGATTGGAAAACCGATGGATCGGTCGTGGTGGAGATCATGATCAGCAATTCATGTCATGGCCTCCACGCTCTCCGACTTAACCCCACGCGATTTCTTTCTGTGGGGTTATGTGAAAGATTCAGTGTTTAAACCTCCTCTACCAAGAAACGTGCCAGAACTGCGAGCTCGCATCAGTGATGCTTTCGAACTCATTGATGGGGACATGCCGCGCCGAGTGTGGGAGGAACTTGATTATCGGCTTGATGTCTGCCGCATCACTAAAGGGGCACATATCGAACATTTGTGAATGCCTAAAAAAACCTTTTGAGTTTTTGTATGTGTGTGCAAAGCATTGTGAAAATATCTCAAATAATAAAGTTATTGTAGAGCTGTGAAATCGCTTCAATCATTTGTAATAACCCTGTACATACAGTACATCTCTCACATATACACAAGTCAAGGAGACAATGTGCACGGAGGAAGAACACCCTCTCGGCTAGGCAGTGCGACCCAGCCACTGGGATTTTCCAGCCAACAATGCCAAACAACACTTAACCATCGAATGGAATTTTCCAGCCAAAATTGTCAACCAACACTTAATTTAATCTAGCTGTTGGTATCTTAGATCTAATAAAATGATTCTCTTGCCGTGCCATAACTTCAGTGAACACGTACAAAGAAGGGCAGCACGAATGGTCACAGGATAGTTTGACCCACAGGAGGGCGTGTCAGAAAGGGTGAAAAACCTTAAATGAAAGGCACTTCAAGATAGACATTAATCATCTCATGAGAACCTGATAACAATGGTTCAAGAACAACAGTTAAGTGGGGAATCCAGTAACATATTACGTACCCCTTTGTACCGTTTCTAAAGGGGCTATGAAGACAAGGGAAAAGTAGAATAATTAAAGTACGAAGAGAAGGTTTGAAGTAGTCATTCTTCCCGCGCTCTACACGCAAATGGAACGGAAAGAAACAATAACATCCATAAAATGGGAAGTACTCTCTGCCATGCACTTCGAAGTGGTGTTGCAAATTACTGATGTAGATGTCATGCCATCTTTCTATGTCTTAAATAGTTCACGTAGCCAAACCACGGGGAAACCGATGAGACTTTTCAACGAGATTTCGGCAGATACTGTACTTCGTGCACAGATATCTGTACAGTGTATCGACAAATCAATTTCAAGGTCAGTTGGAGCCGGAATCTTGAGCACAGGTCATCCATTACAAAAGTTTTGTCCTGCAGTGGAGTGTGATCTGTTTTGAAGCTTACTGACAGATCAAAACTTTGCGTCAGGCGCTGATTCAATCCTAGAACCTTCCCGTTAGCGAGCGGTGCTCTCACCGCGAGAGCGTTTCACGCCCAACTCATGACCTACCCACAAAGATTCAGCTCTGCCATTAAGCTTCAAGAAAGCGCACTCTCCGCTGAAGAGCGAAAGGTTCGATCTGGAAAACAACCCATTGTCCTAGTCATTTCTGCGTGACACTGACTTCTAGGGTTGCTGCGGAATAGTATGCAAGAGAGATTTTGTGTAGTTTGGAAAGTTGCACTGGCAGAATGGAAGTTGCGAAAACGAGGAACTGGGTTGTGCCTGATTGATCAACTGGCAAGAGAATTTTTCGCAAAGCACAAATAAAAAAAATAGTCATAGTCATTACGGTAGGCCAAGATGAAATAATGGAACGCGAGGAAATATCTACTTACCTTTAACATTCGATGCCTTGCGTCATTTGCCAAAATTAGGGGCGTTGGACCACATTACACTCCTCCAATCAAAAGCCGTCCATATTATGTGTTGTTTGGTCCACTGAAGACATGCATCTTTACAATGAGGTGAGAAAAATTATGGGATAGCGATATGCACATATACAGCTGACAGTAGCATCGCGTACACAAGGTATAAAAGGGCAGCGCATTGAAAGAGCTATTCTCTGATTCATATGAAATGGTTTCTGACGTGATTGTGGTCGCACGACGGGAATTAACAGACTCTGAACGTGGAATGGAAGTTGGAGACGCATAGGACAATCCATTACGGAAATCGTTGGGGAATTTAATACTCCCACATTTTTAGTGTCAATGGTGTGTCGAGAATACAAAAATTCAGCCATCACCTCTTACCACGGACAACACAGTGACTGAAGGCCTCCACTTAACGATCGAGGGCAGCGGCGTTTGCGTAGAGTTGTCTGCGCTGAGAAATAACCGAAGAAATCAATGTGGGACGTACGACGAACGTACCCTTTCCGACAGTGCTGCGAAATTTGGCGTTAACGGGCTGTGGCAGCAGATGACCGACGCAAGTGCCTTTGCTAACAGCAGGAAATCGCCTTTAACGCTGCTCCTGGGGTCCTGACAATATCGGCTGGACCCCAGACGACTGAAAAACCGGAGCCTGGTCAGAAGAGTCCCAGTTTCGGTTGGTAAGAGCTGATGGTAGGGTTCGCGTGTGGCGCTGATCCCACAGAGCCATGGAGCCAAGTTGGCTCTGAGCACTATGGGACTCGACATCTATGATCATCAGTACCCTAGAACTTAGAATTACTTAAACCTAGCTAAGGACATCACACAACACCCAGTCATCACGAGGCAGAGAAAATCCCTGACCCCGCCGGGAATCGAACCCGGGCGCGGGAAGCGAGGACGCTACCGCACGGAGCCAAGTTGCAACAAAGTACTGTGCAAGCTGCTGTTGCCTCCACAATTGAGTGGGCTGTCTTTATGTGGAACGGACTGCGTCCTCTGGTCCAAATGAATCGATCATTGACTTTAAATGATTATGTTCGGCTACTTGGAGACAATTTTCAACCGTTCCAGTCCCTAATGTTCCGCCGGCCGGTGTGGCCGAGCGGTTCTAGGCGTTCAGTCTGGAACGGTCGCAGGTTCGAATCCTGCCTCGGGCATGGATGTGTGTGATGCCCTTAGGTTATATGGTTTAAGTAGTTATAAGTTCTAAGGGACTGATGACCTCAGATGTCAAGTCCCATAGTGCTCAGAGCCATTTGAACCATTTGAACCTAATGTTCCCAAAGAAGGGCGCGCCGTGTTACCGGTCCGCAACTGTTCGCGATTGGTTTGAAGGACATTCTGGGCAGGTCGAGCGAATGCTTTGGCTATCCAGATCTCCCGACATGAATCCCATGAAACACTTATGGAACATGATCGAAAGATTAGTTCGTGCACAAAATCCTGCAATGACAACACTTTCGCACTTATGGTCGGCTATAGAAGACGCATGGCTCAATATTTCTGCAGGGTCTTCCAGTGACTTGTTCAGTCCATGCCACGTCGAATGGCTGCACTACACCGGGAAAAAGGAGGTCCGAACAGTATTCGGACGTATCCCACGATTTTTGTCAGCTCAGTGTAGTGTCGCTGTGAGCAACAACCTCATGCAAAGCCCCCGACTTCAAACGTCCATTTGATACAGTTCCCTTCTCAGTCTTCGCACGGAAACTGAGTTGTACCTGCATTCAGTGGCACCATCAGTTCCTGTCGGATCTAAAACTGATTGCCATTAATAAAGAGTGACACTCATTTACAATCCCTGCCGGTTAGGATCGTTTTTCGATCACTGTTCTTACACAGTATACGTAGCTGCGATTGGTATGCCGTTGACTGTAGACCCACTGGACAGTCTGTGTTCATACACCAGCAAATCACGCACGTTGAGTCACAGTGTGGTCATGGGCACGTCTAAACACCATAGCTCCTTCCTCCCATTCCATCACGTCTCCGTGTAGACCCACCGTATGTGTTGATTCCATACAACCGACCGGAACATACAAGTCAGATTACTGCCATGGCTTACGTCAGCAGCAGAGGATCACATGAGCACCTCTTATCATCTACACCATCTACAGTCCCTCCAAAGCGACTGGTGCGTCAAGAGTGTGACTAATATTCCATCCAGTGAGCTTATATTGTGCACATTTTGAGAATAACTGCAACCAGTACGAACAAGATACGCGTCAGCGCGAAAGGACACATAGCGTGATATACATATCTTTTTTTAAAAAAAAGGAGAGAGAGAAGGAGAAAAAAGGAGATATGGAAGCAGATAAAAGTATGGCGTGTAGCAGGCGTGGTTTTTGCATATATGAGCGGCGAGTTATAGCGCCGAGGTTGGTTCCGCGGCGGGCAGCTGAAAATATCTCCAGGGGAGGAGGCCGGAATGCGCTGGCGGGCTGCCCGCACCGCATATGAATGAGGCGAACATTAATACGGCCGCCGTCAGCCGCCACTCACGCTTTTTGATATCGCGAGAACTGACCTCTTTCCTGGCGACGAGGAGGGCTCCGAAGAAACGCGCGATAAGACCTCACAACGAACACTATAATAGCACGGAAACAAATACTCAAACGTCATTAGCATTATCTTACACTAGCCTCTGTTCTCGAATAAATAATGAGAGTTGGCAGTGTACACGGCCAAAACGTTTGAATATCTCTCGAACGATTGCTGCAACAGGTTTATGGAAGTCTCCTGACCAAAATATGTGAGACAGGCAACGGAGTTTCGCCACAGACGTTACGGCAGCTAACACGTAACACGGCTGAGTGTGTTAGCATAAATGCTTCAAGAAACGCGGGTAGAGTGGGTTCTGGCAAAGTTCCATCAGCGCATGTCAGTGGGGTGTAACTCTTCAGAACAAGCAAATGTGCTAACGTAGACGCAATTAAAACCGCATAATTATTACACGTTTCATTAGTAAGTTCTTAACACATGTCGTACTATAATATTTGCATAATAATTGCTTGTCTACCGTGATCTAAAAGTGAAAAAAAGGAAAAAAGTATTTCTGGAAGTATACCACGAAAAGGAAGCTGTTTAGTAGCGACTGTCGGTGAAAGTCCATGACACTAAATTCGATACTCCGCGTGTTTTATAATTGTGAATATTTTCAAAATAGTTCGGAACCACATAGTTTTAATAATTCGGACCTACATCGTTCTATTAGCAGTGTTTATTTAATGTAAATGAGAAGTAAGATGTTCTTAGATCAACTTATTTTCGTTGATATTCAACGCTAACGACTGTTGGAGGCTACTGGGATTCCGACGTAACTGCAGCTTTTTAATGAATCCTGTCATACCTGTCTCACATTCTTCTGAGATTAACCGTTCCGATTCTTATTCCAAGAGTGTTTAATCTTCTCCTTACTCCGCACAATAAGGAGGAAGTCTGAACCCACCTTTAACTCAATCTTCACTATTTTCGCTGCATCCACTAACCAAAAGAAAATCATCGTTCATGTTATTCAACTATTTCTCCTATACCACTTTTTGTTCCCATTTTGTTACTGTTATTCATTCAAAAGTTCTGCAGTCATCTGTGCTGAAGCATTTCAACTGATCAATCTTGAGCTGTTGTATAAATGTCGCTCAGCTTACAAGCCGAGGAACAATCCTTTGGCACGAATTACCCACTGGAACTTATGCCGATATTACGATCTGATGGTGGCAAGGAACTGATGAGAACAATAGCAGAAAAGTTTCTCGAAAACGAACACACAAACTTAGTGTGGGGGTTCCAACTTCAAAAAGATCGAATGATGGAACACAATACACCATACACCACAACTGCGGAGAAAAATAAAGTATACACGTACATTATTGACTTGGCAATTCAGATGCTAGCAGAGTTGACGAGAAACAACCTGAAAAACTTGTAAGATACGAGGAGTAGAAAACTCAACTACAGCGACTCTGGCATAAACTAGTGAAGTAGTTCCAGTACTCGACACATTGGGAACAGTGCCAAGAGATCTTAGAGGGCACTTCAAACTAGATATAGTGGACGGTCAGCGTTATTATCAGCCGATAGATATCGCAGCCCAAAGCGCCTGGGAAGTGACCGATTAGGAATAAAATACGAAATCCAGCGTAGTCATCCCATCTGTTGTGTTTACTGTCGTACGAGTAAAGTTCGTTCTCTCAAAGTCACCATTATATCTGTGATAAACGTTATAACTTCCTTATATACGCCTTCCTTTTCCTATTTAATATAGATGCCATTTTTCTGTGTCTTACATTCCGTTGTTGTTCGATACCTTTTCGTTAAATGCATAGTACCATATTTTTCATCTCGTCTAAGGGTGAACTGTGTATCGTCTGCCTCTCTGTAGCAAACTAATATTTTGACATGTTGTTGATACAGTATAGAAATTTCGAAGAACTTTCATCGCCCTGGAAATGTTCTAAGGTCATCAATTTAGATTCCTTGCCAAACAATCGCAGAATACTATCATTTATTTATTTAACCCGATCTAATTAGGGCCAACAAGCCCTCTTTTACATCGGACCAGGGTTTCACAAGTGTTGTTGTTGTTGTTGTTGTGGTCTTCCGTGTAAAAACTAGTTTGATGCAGCTCTCTGTTCTACTCGACCTTGTGCAAGCCTCATCATCTCCGAGTAACCACTGCACTCTGCATCCCTCTGAATCTGCTTAGTGTATTCATCTCTTCGATTTCTACCCCCACGCTTACCTCCAGTGCTAAATTAGTAATCCCTTGATGCCTCAGAATGGGTCCTAACAAACGATCCCTTCTTTTAATCAGGTTGTACCACAAATTTCTCCCCTGCCCAATTTTATTCAGTACCTCCTCCTTAGTTGTTGTGGACTGACAAGACAGCCAGTTCACAGTGACGCGTAACCGAAAGGCACGCGCTTAAACTCACGCAGGCTGGCGTGAGGTCTGGAACAGGACACGTAAAGAATGCTATAAAGAAAAGTACGTAGCTGCTGGAATACTTAAGGTGACATTGGTCTTGTTACTGTACATGCTTCATTAGATACATAGCAAAGGATAAATGGCGCCTTGCTAGGTCGTAGCAATGGACTTAGCTGAAGGCTATGCTAACTATCGTCTCGGCAAATGAGAGCGTAATTCTCCGTGAACCTTTCCTAGCAAAGTCGGCTGTACAACTGGGGCGAGTGCTAGGACGTCTCTCTAGAGCTGTCGTGTGGCGGCGCTCGGTCTGCAATCACTGATAGTGGCGACACGCGGGTACCTCGTATACTAGCGCACCGCGGCCGATTTAAAAGGCTACCACCTAGCAAGTGTGGTGTCTGGCGGTGACACCACATTAGTTACGTGATCTACCCATCTAATCTTCAGCATTCTTCTATAGCACCACATTTCAAAAGCTTCTATTCTCTTCTTGTGTAAACTGTTTATCGTCCATGCTTCACTTCCATACATGGCTACAGTCCACACAAATACTTTCAGAAAGGACTTCCTGACAAATCTATAATCCATGTTAACAAATTTCTCTTCTTCAGAAATGCTTTTCTTGCCATTGCCAGTCTACATTTTATACCCTCCATACTTCGACCATCATCAGTTATTTTGCTCCCAAATACCAAAACTCATTTACTACTTTAAATGTCTCATTTTCTAATCTAATTTCCTAATTATCGACTGATTTAATTCGTCTAAATTCCATTATCCTCGTTTTGCTTTTTTATGTTTATCTAATATCCTCCTTTCAAGATACTGTCCATTCCGTTCAGTGGCTCTTTCAAGTCCTTTAGTGTCTCCGACAGAATTACAAATTCATCGGCAAATCTCAAACTTTTTATTTCTCCTCCATGGACTTTAATTCCTACTCCAACTTTTCTTTCGTTGCCTTTACTGCTTGCTCAGTATTCAGGTTGAACAACATAGTGGGTAGGTTACAGTCCTGTCTCACTCCCCTCGCAACCACTGCTCTCCTTTCATGCCCCTCGACTCTTATAACTGCCATCTGGTTTTTGTACAAATTGTAAATAGTCTTCCGCTGCCTGTATTTTACCCCTGTCACCTTTAGAATTAGAAAAAGAGTACTCCTGTCAACACTGTCAAAGGCTTTCTCTAAGTCTACAAATGCTATAAAGGTGGATCTGTCTATCCTTAACCTAAGTCGTATGAGAAGTCGTAGGGTCAGTGTTGCCTCGCGTCTTCCTACATTTCCCCGTAACCCAAACTGATCCTCCCTGATGTTGGCCTCTATCAATTTCTCCATTCAGTTTCACACATACAATATCTATTGTATCATAATTATCTAAGAAATAACAGTTTTAATATGACAATTAGTTCAAATGCTTCAAATGGCTCTGAGCACTATGGGACTTAACATTTGAGGTCATCAGTCCCCTAGAACTTAGAACTACTTAAACCTAACCAATCTAAGGACATCACACACACAGCAATGCCGAGGCAGGATTCGAACCTGCGGCCGTAGCAGTCGCGCGGTTCCGGACTGAAGCGCCTAGAAGCGCTCGGCCACCGCGGCCGGCATGACAATTAGTATTTAAATGATTGAAGTGTCTGAAGCGGCAGTGTGAATGAATTATGCTACGAAATAACAGAGTTAATACTGCCATCACTTATACTACTGCAGCTGCTGCCACTATAAGTGAATAATAATAATAATAATAATGACAATAACAACAATAATGATAGCAGCGGATATAATAATTTATAGGTCTACAAAACAGATGTTTTCTGGTGCAGTGAGTTTTGGGATAAGGAAATTTAAGCAGACTAAATAGGCTGAGAATACCGGGAAATGAGGAAGATCAGATAGGAAAGGGGAATGTACAGGGTAACAAGTGCGTTCGGGGACAATGGTAATCTTATTGTAGTAGTAGTAGTAGGTATGTAATTACCTTTCTTCTGAAGTTCGAGATGTTATTTAGATCTGTAATATAATGCGGGAGGTTGTTCCAGAGTAGGGTTCCTGCTACTGAAAAGGAGTTCGAGAAGCTGGCTGAACGATAGATTGGGACAGAAAGGATATGGCTTTGAGAGGAACAGGTGTTTCTGCTACGATGTTCAGGCAAGAGCGTTAAGGTCGAGAAGACTAAGACACATATCTCAGGAGTACCAGTCCAACCGAACTATCTCACTGAGTCGAATTTATAGACAATATCACTAAATTTTCTCCAACTATTTTAACAACAGTAACGTTTAACATAAGAGACAGATTATGCCAACAGCATTCAGGAACAAAATACATACAAGCTGAAATAATATTGGAAACACAAATGTCGCATCAGCGTCTGCACATCACAACCGCACTTATTAAGAAAATATTATGCTTAAGAGAAACATTTACATATTAAATACGAGTTTGTAGTGCTGTGAATTGTGGCCAATGGAAACTGAACTGCAGCATCTCATGGCCAGTAATGAGGAATGTATAAAGCAGCCAACGTGTAATGCATTGGATTTTTATAATGAGTCAGTTTACTAGTGGAAGTAAGAATGACCAAATACAATAACTTGAAATTACGTTAATTTTCAAGTGACCGTGAAAAATGGGATTTTGTTCACTGAGTTGGAATGGTTACTTGACCGACAACAAAAATTAAAGAAACGTGTATCGCTTCTTGAATTGCTGAATTTAGTGAAACGAGTGCGGGCTTTTACAAGACATGCTCGTACAGAACAACGCGCAGCGCGCTAACATCAAACAGGGAGCCGACAGTGAGACAGACCCAGTTTGAAACCGCGCTGCGGCTTAAATCGTCGGCAGACGGACCGTGCTGTCGAACGTTAACGCTGAGCGTGCCAAGTTCAACGTGCTGCTGAACGCTCAGGAACGATGCGACTTGTGCATACGGTACGTGGGCCCCAACGTGGTATACGCGATCGCAACGCACTCCAGCAGCAGTTGAAGGATGTTTCTAGTAAATCGCACTGTTTACTCAACGGACACGCGTAAAATTCCCACGTTAGCTCTATTAAAACGCACATTTCCTCCATCGTCCACGAAAAGGAAAGTACCATGTCCAATCAATAAGCACACAGGCTTATAAAAGTTCCATTACAAACAGCGCGGTACAAATTTGGGATACTTCTCTGCATAAGTTAAACATTATTTCATCATTCCCACATTTTAGTAAAACCCCAAGGTCAGTCTTACTTGATCACTGTTCCTAGCCAGTAGCAGAATCTTTGTAACATGTGAATTACGAGGCGTAAAAGAAAAGGAGCAAAATATCTTTATACAAGTAGCGCAAGCTATCCTGTAGATTAAGCCAATCGAACAAAGTCACCCCCTCAAAACAAGGTGAACTTATATTTACATAACATCAAATATTATAGCATATACTTATATGAAACTAATAATAAAGTATCAGAACCTAATAAAAACCCGAATGTTAGGAAAAAAGGATTTAGAAGTGTTAAGACGCGAACCACCGCCCCAAACAAAATGTCATTCATGGACAAAGACGCTCCCCATCACGCTAAACCAACGACTCCCTGCATGTACTTAACCATATTGTGTTACCCCTTGCTAAAAACGTTAATCGTAGATAATTATGTTACTAACTGAAATTTAATTATAAGAAATTGTAACAGGAACAATGCATTTTTGGTGGATCTGCAGTGTGTCGCTGCCTTCAAATAGCCTACTCTCATAATACGCAAGTTACAATAATTCTTTTGCCACGAATATGATGTTTCTCATTATTTTATTGGAACGAATCACACAACTAACAACGGATTTTCCAATGATCTCAATTTTCTGGTGCTCAGAAACTGCATATATACATATAGGCTTGAAATGAACGCCAATATGGCGCCTCACAACTCTGTACTGAAGGGAGACGGCGTGCGTGTGACGTAGGTGGCGTTGTGCCATCTCACTGCTCAACGCTCAGACGCACGCTCAGAATATCTGACATGCCAGATATTGCTCTGCACGTTCGGAAAGACTCCCGAACGTGCTATTCCACGCTATGACGTCAGAAATTCGGCACGCTCAACGCTCAACGTTCGGATGCACGGTCCGTGTGCCGACGGCTTTAGACACCGCTCGTCTGTTACAACGGACAGCGTGAGTGTGGTTTTTAGGTGGGTATCCCCGTATCATGAAATACAAAACACAGTTAAAGAACGTTAAGACGCAAAACAAGGACTACGAAATTCACAGGTAGATGGCTGACAGGTAGTTAACTGACGATTGGAGTGAATGGACAGGCATCCGACTACGCTAGAAAAGGGAGAGAATTTGCAGACTTACGGTTCTAATAAAAGATGAAGTCCCGCGTTCTGGTCCTAGACAGGTGAGTTGGGCCATACCGGCCGCAGTGTCCATCCTCTGCCAGTGGCAATCATTGGATGCGGGATGGACGCCATGCGGTAAGCAACAAGCTCTCCCGCTCGTTGTGGGGTTTCTTGACCTTCGATCCGCTACTAATCGGTCGAGTAACTCCCCAGCTGCCCTCGCGAGGCAGAGTGCACTCCGTACCACTCATCCTACTTAGTGAAAATCCATGGCAGTACCGCGAATCGAAACCGGGTCCGTCGCATGGCAGTCAGCCGGGCTGAGCAATCAGCTACTGTTCTAATAGAGGTCATTATAACCGAGTGTGTAGTACTAAGACTCTCTAACCATCCCAAGCTAAAATGATTGTGAATCATTCTCCTTATGTCTGTGTCAATAAAGTAGTGTCATTGCTTTAGACTAATGGACAGCTAATGAGTCTAGGTACCGCATCGACAAGATTACGATAATCAAATTCGATGCTTTTGATTCCCGATACCTTATTTTTCATGTATTTTACTAACCAAAGTCATGTATTGTATTGACAACTACCTGACAAACCCGACATTGCTCAGGTATTCATTTCGCCAATTTTCTATTAGAAACTAAATCTCATACGTACTCCTGCAATAGATTCGGTGTGAGAGGCTCCCGGAAAGTTCACGTACGCTGGGCGCAGCTGCTTCCGTGTCTACAAAGCGATTTTGTAACCGTCTCTATAGAAGCGCCTTTTTATAGTTCTATAGGCAGCTATTGTTTTCGCCTACAGCCGTTTGCGTATCGCAATTGAAAGCTGTCAAAAGAGCTACCATGTATCAGAGAATTCCTTAAGTTGACTCGACTGTACGAGTGTCTTAGAGCCAGCCGTTGAGGCCGAGCGGTTCTAGGCGCCTCAGTCCGGAACCGCGCGACTGCTACGGTCGCAGGTTCGAATCCTGCCTCGGGCATGGATGTGTGTGATGTCCTTACGTTACTCAGGTTTAAGTAAATCTAAGTCTAGGGGATTGTGCTCAGAGCCATTAGAACCAGTTCAGTGTCTTAGTAGTAAAAGTATAAGTGTATTAATATTTCATGCATGATTCGGCATTATTTCACACATCTCAGTGTTGATGACGTCACTTCTCTTGAACTATATGTCGTATAATGATATATTTGCGTAGGTGCATTCAGCAGCATATGTGGATACGGTTTGCGAAATTTTCTTACAAATGGGGTGAGTAGCCCTGAAACAATAAATTTCAAAGTCATGCATGCTGCGGCAGTTTTTCTCGCAGCTTATTGTTTATGACGTCACATCTCGTAAACTATGATACGTAGGTGGTTCTTACCCCACAGTTATTATTGTCTGACACTAAGGGATTTGACTGAGCGATATTTCCGCCATTTGACTGTATAACTTCTTTATTTTATATTATTTTCACGGCTTCTGCCTTGCGCCATTGTCAAGTACAACAAAGTTGCATATGATTAGACTTTGTTAAGTTAAGTCATCGTCAGGAGCTATTGAACTGGGTATTCCAATATGTAGATAAGTACAAAATCATTGAAATGTGTCGTAGACAGGTAGCAAACATGTCTTCCATCCATAAAAGTACTAAGCCACAGAATGAACATCAAAACAGTAGTTACATGTGCAGCGAACATGATCTGAAAATATATTACGGTAGTTACTGGTTGACTAGTGGTCAAAGTTGATGTACCTGAAAATGCCTTAAGGCTGAAATTATTATAGTAATACAAAATAAAGAAATTGTACACTCAAATGGTGGAAGTATCATCCAAACAACTGTGGCCCAAAAATATCAAAATATTACTAAGGGATATGCGTTCTAAGTTTGGCTGAAATCAAGCCAGTGGTTTAGGAGTAGTGAGGAGGAGATGTCGAACATACATAACCCCCGCCCCCCTCCACATCTACATACGTACATGCAGTTTTACAATATGAATGGATAAAGTTCGTAGTTCTTTTGCAACAAAATTGTATACAGAGCTTAGGTTGTAATTATACGTCCTCAGAGAGGCGTAGATTCTCATGAACTTGCGTAACTTTATGCCGGGTGGCCGATTACACAACAGTGTAATTTTCGTAGACAAATTGTGCTATTAGAGCACGAGTAAGGAGCGGATGTCGTCACCAGAAGCAATTTAAACGCACCCTTTCCAACGACTACCTCTGACAAACCTAGCTCGTGGAAGCCGACTGACTACAGCAGACAAATTGCGACAATCAACTTGTCCTGCAGTCGACAGCAGTATCCAGTGACTCAGTAAACGATTCTACGAAGGGGCATTAGCAACGCGGAAGTTGACCCGAGAAACTCATTAAGCCACGTGCTTTACGTTTGGTGCTCTCCATCATTGCACTCACGGTTCAAACGACCCACTCTCTACTTTGCTTAGTATGAGCAGAACCTCAGTCTAGAGCGTAAAAAGTTGTAGCAACATCAAGCACTTGATAGAATTCCGACGATGGAGAAAGGCGTATCGAAACATTACGCTTGTTGGTGCACAAACGACAGATATTTACCTCGATAGTTTCACAGTTAAGGAAATTCATTACTGAATTCATAACTGAATAGCTCTGTAACGGATCATCAGAAGAGAATAAGTCATAGTTTCCGTGCGTTACGTAAGTATGAAATCCTGCATAATCTGTGCTATAAAAACAAGTTTATTTCTCAGGAACAAATACGTATTTCTACCACCTACATAGTAACAAACAGTCATAACTATTCAGGAGTATTTTTGATCGCTCTCTCTCTTACCTCTATTAAATTTTGGACATTAGTTTTATGCGTTTTGTTACTAGATTTAATATCAGGACAATTACAATCTTCCTAAAGTATATTAGAACTTACCAGTTTTTACTTAAATAGCGACACAATAAGTTATGGGTATCAAGTGCAAACACATGGACAAAGAGTAATTCAAAAACCAGAGGTCTAAACGATGTATTTTTACAGTTCATAGCTTTACTTCCTATTCCGATATAACCGGATAGTTAAAATGTTTGTTACTAATAATGACAGTTAAAGAGTTTTAATTTCCAGCCAGACTTCTGAAGGCACTATAATTTACAAACATTAATAGCGGTTTTCATCATTGCCCAAATATGTAACAACACAATGCAGTGTAGGTAACATTAGGTAACCATGAACGAAACAATTATTATTCACAAGAAGTTCTCTAGCTTTCACCTCGGTGAACACACTGAAAACGCTCGACGTTCCGATGCGTGTTGCTCATCATCATCATCATCATCATCATCATCATCATCATCATCATCCGGCGATGGTTAGAAACGTCATCTGATGCCGTCTTGCCTCTTCGCCGAAAGATGATGAAAGCGATATTAATCGAAACGTCGCATCTTTTTCACGAGGTTACTCGGTTGGAATCTCGAAAAGTTTATATTAATTCAAATGAGCTGGCAAGATACCAAGATCATGCGTTACTTACCATCAGTCAGTTTCTAAATTTATCTCTTGGGCTCAGATCAAAACGCTATTTTGAATTTGAGCTGATGCAGCTCTACTTTCTTGGAAACGAGCAGAAAGTTGTCGATTTGTTTTACAGTTATTGCAGGAGTAGTTACCTTTTACATAGACAGCTCTGAAGCAGTCTAAGAGCAAGTGCCATTTTTTTATTTTTATTTTTTACAAATTCATCCACAAGTACAAGTTCTTTTCCTGCATGAGCAAGCAATAAAGGAAATCAGTGTGACATTTGAAAAGGCAATTAATGTTCAGGGAGAAATAATAAAAGCCTTAATGTTGGTCGACGATATTGTAATTTTGTTCGAGATAGCAAAGGACGTGTAAGATCAGTTGCATGAAATGTGAGTTGTATTGAAAAGATATTACACGGTGAATATCAACAAAAGCAAAGCAAAGGGTTACGAAACGTACCCGAATTAAATCAGGCGATTCTAAGCGAATTAGATTAGGAAATGAGACGCTAGAAGTAGTAGGGCGGCGAAATAACCGACGAATGCCGTAGTAGGGAGTGTTTATATTGCAGACTGGTAATTACAGAAAAGCATTTCTGAAAAAGATACGACCGTAACAGTGTGTATAAATGTGTTAGGACGAAAAGCAGTTCGGAGAATAAATGAAAAGAAGCTTTTGGAATGTGGTGCTATAGAAGAACGCTGACAATTAGTTGGGTATGTAGGATAACTACTGAAGAGGTAACGAACCGAACAGCCGAGAAAAAACATCTATGGCTCAACTTGACTCAAAGAAGAGATGTGTTGGTAGGGCACATCCAGAGGCATTAAGAAATCGTCACATTAGTACAGGAGGAAAGTGAGGGTGACGTCCGGGGTACAAATTATTGTAGAGGGTGACCAATGCTGTTATAATAAGCTAGTTCAAGTGTAAACGTTCACTAGTTGTAGCGACTTATATAAGACTCTATAAGGATAGATTAGCATGGAGAGTTGCATCAAGCCAGCACTGCGTTACTATACAAACTGATTTTGGGTAAATTGAAAACGTAACTGGAAAAGCTGAGTATCTGTTTTTCTTATTTATAAATTAAGAAGCCAATACCATTGTGCAATCCTATAAAATGAGTAAGTAGGCTGTTTATGTTTTCTTATTGGCAACGTTACATAGCGCTCTGTGTGAGAATCACTGGCTGTGCTGTGTGCAGTCTGTGGCTGGTTTGCATAGTTGTCTGCCATTGTAGTGTTGGGCAGCGGCAGCTGGATGTGAACAGCGCGTAGCGTTGCGCAGTTGGAGGTGAGCCGCCAGCAGTGGTGGATGTGGGGAGAGAGATGGCGGAGTTTTGTAATTTGTCATGAACTGCTATATATATTATGATGATATTAAGGTAAATACATTGTTTGTTCTCTATTAATATCTTTCATTTGCTAACTATCCCTATCAGTAGTTAGTGCCTTCCATAGTTTGAATCTTTTATTTAGCTGGCAGTAGTGGCGCTTGCTGTATTGCAGTAGTGGGAGTAACCAAGATTTTTGTGAGGTAAGCGATTTGTGAAACGCATAGGTTAATGTTAGTCAGGGCCATTTTTTTTGTAGGGATTTTTGAAAGTCAGATTGCGTTGCGCTAAAAAAAATATTGTGTGTCAGTTACAGCACAGTCTTGTATAAATTGTTCAAGGGGGACGTTTCATATGTCGACCCTTAGCCGAGGATACCTCACGGGAATCTTCTGATTTTTCTTGTAGTTCGTGTAATTAGTGTAGATTTTGTTTATTGCTGGCGCGTAATTGTAGAGAGAATCTCCTTTGTAGTTGCAGTCTTTCACTGTTGTACAGTAAAACAGGTGTGGCACGCATGTAGATTTGCACCAAGTATTTCGCAGCTGCGCTTGCAATTAAGTAGACATTATATCCATTGCTATTTTATTTTGCTCTTCAAATTGTGCTTTTCTGTGTTATCGTGTGAAATATTGTGACAAGTATGGCGTGTGAAAAACGTAATACTAGGCTCCAAAGTAAACTGAGAAATGACAGTGAAGACGAAAGCAGTGTGTTAGCGCCACCGAGTAATGAATTAACTGATGTTCAAAGTAGTAATTTGGTAATTGTGCATAGGGAAATGGAGCGGGCTGCAAACAATGGTGTAGACAGTGAAACAGGTAGTGAACAGGGAAGCATTATCGATCGATCGGTCGGCAACAGCTCGCCTCAGGAATCTGAAATGACAGGACACAATTTCGCAAATACTGTAGATTCAGGTTTTGGGTCATCACCGTTTTCTCAAATAAGTCAAGACACATTTTCTGCTTGTCAAAATGTGAATGTTGCCGGTGCAAATGCACTGCTGAAAAGCGTAGAGAAACAGATTCCAGACACTAATACATTATTATTGCAATTAATGCAACAAATGGAACAAAATCAGAGACAAATGGGACAAAATCTTAAAAAGTTAGACACAATGGAACAACACCAGAGACAAACACAGCAACAGTTAGACACAATGGAACAAAATCTTCAAAAGTTAGACACCACACTTGAACAAACACGTGAAGATTTAACTACTGAGTTACATAACATTGAATCGAAATGTCAAAAAGTCTGTAATGACGTAAAAACACATATTTGTGAGCATTTCCAACCTAATTTTTCGCGGCATGAAAATGCATTACAGAATCATGAAGCAGCCATAAAAGAACTGCAAACCAGCCACAGACTGCACACAGCACAGCCAGTGATTCTCACACAGAGAGCTATGTAACGTTGCCAATAAGAAAACATAAACAGCCTACTTACAAATGCTCTTCTTTCTACTGGCGGTAACTGGAATTACTGACAATTAATATTTCATGTTTGTTTCCAGTCATCCGCTAAAATGAAATTGGGAGTCCCAGACGAATAACGCAGGAGGTGTAATGGCGGAATTGTGTACTATATGATTCTCAGTGCCCTGTTCACAGCTGCAAAACGTTTCTGCTTGAGGACAAAGAGAACGCAGTCTATACAGTTCGGATTTTCCTTGGTGAATAAATTCCTGAGCTGTCAACCAGAGCCATTACACAGGAGTCCACAGGAAACTAGAACGTCAAGTGTGTAAGTTTTCCGATGCAAGTCACGTCCAAGATCTTCACAGATTTAATGCCCGTACCAGTGAGATCCGCGTACGTTTTAAGCTGGAGACGGAAACTTTGGAAACTCATAAGAGCTGAAACTTTCGCGTTAAAGCGGTGTAGTCGTAAATAACCAAGTTTTTTGGAAGTTTGAGTTGAGCTATTAAGGAACGTGAGCGGCGGTTTGTGCAGACCGTAAGAGGATTAGGCGGGCGCGGCGTTTTGCTTTATTTTATCTCGTACATCCTGTCCTCCGTTTTGTCCTCCCTCCCCCACCCCTCCCACCCCCTATTCAGTCTTCTTCGCGTCTTTTCATTCGCGTGGCTTTGTGCGCGGACACGAGCGCGCAGGACCACGATTCCTCTGGGTGAGGCGACGTAACGGAACGCGGCCGTCGCCGAAGTATCCCCGGCAGCGGAGTGCGATAGGCATCAGCAATTAGCACGCCACTCCGCCCCTGGCGCCTATCTACGCGGACGGATCTCCGCGGAGGAAATGCCTCCTGACAGCGGGCTACCGCCGGCCCGGCCCGGGCCGCGCTACGCAGCGGCCAGCCTGCACTTGCCACTTGCTGTTTCGCGGGCGGTGGGTTCACAAAGAACGAATGCGTTCCGATAGTCTACGACGACTGAACGTCTACCAAATGGCTTGACAGCTCTCGGCCCAGCAACTGGGAGTCCCATCACAACCGACCAAAGGCTGTAATGATGCAGATGTTACGCTATATCACAGAGTAGTTTCCCGCCTACCCCTGTGTGTTATTGTATATAGGGTGTTTCAAAAATACATTAACAAATGCAGGTTCCTTACACCAAAAGAAGGAAAAAGTTCAAAAAAACAAATATCCAAAAATCCTTCGTTTTCTAATTATTAGTGGAAGTTAACAATTCATGTGATTGGAGCTCATCTACACATAAATCCCAAATGAATGTTCGTACCGTATTCCTCTCCCTTCTAAACACACATGCTCTCGTTGAATCATGAACTGATGCTTCTTTTTAAATACTTCCCGAGAGTTTCAGACGATTTTGCAGGCCTCCATGAAATCTCCGTGAACACTTTCTGCATCCGGGCGGTCTTCCGCATAGACCAATTGTTTAAAGTGCCTCCATAGATAATAATCCAAAGCAGGGCTTCCCAACGCGTAGTCCGCGGACCCCTTAGGGGTCCGCCGGCAATTTCTAGAGGGTCCGCAGCCACCTTTCACCAAATCGTGTAAAATAATGAGTAAAATTATTGAATAAAAATGAGAAAATCAAATTTATCACTATTTTTTTATTTCGTGTGAAAAACATGTGTACTTTTACTTCAGGTCGTATTCCCAAGCAGCCTTTGCGGTTCCAAAGTGAGAACGCATACACAGTTTAGTGCCGGAGAATGCGGCTTCTCTGATCGACAGTTTCGCAAGAATATGGGGGTCGTTTGTGCGCTGGCTCACGGCGCTAGATGCGCTGAAACCTTTTACGGCTGCGCAGAGCGAGCTTTGTCGGCCAGTCACAGCGCTCGCTGGCACGTATGCGGCCCCAGACATCATTAAATGTTAAACTTGCTTTGTCAGTGCACTACCTATTTCATAAGTCGATTTTTGACCAGTTTATTACTTCAAACATGGATCCGTGGCTGAAGTCAGGATCATTGAAGAAGGGTACGGTTTTTCCATCGCCTTCACAACAAGGGAAGTTTCCAGTTGAAATGAATGATGAGGGAGGATTACCAAAGGAAGAACAATCACAAGAAGCTCCAAAGACTATTGATACTTCGGGGGGGGGGGGGGGGGGGAGGCGGGGGGTCATTGGGAACATAGCACTTGCATTAAGAAGCTTTCAGTTCCCATGGGTTTCGCTCTGAAATTTAAAGTTACTGTGCTCTTGACTGACTAGGGGTCCGCCATGGATTTTCGACTGTAGAAGGGGTCCGCCAGCTGAAAAGGTTGGGAAGCCCTGATCCAAAGCATTAACGTCGAGGGAATGTGCACGCCAGAGAACTGTTCCTCCCCTGCCTATGCATCTCTCTGTAGATACCAGCCAGTGCATCTCGAACAATGAGGCTGAAATGTGCTGGAGATTAAATGAGCATAAACCACATGTTACGTGCAGGAGCACATCTAGTAGGTCTTCGAGGGTGTTGTGGATAAGTCCTTAAAGCACCTGCAAGACGTATTGGGAGAATGTAAGGCCGTAGCAGACAGTCACATACATTCTCACCCCACACATTAATCTTAAACTGATCTGATGTCTAGCGTGCACTGCAAATTTGTTACTCCATCTCTACACACGTTGCCTCGTCCGTCTACAAAACTGAAGAGACAAACAACGGATTGGCAGTTTGTGCAACGAACCGTTGGCAAAAGCTCACTCGTGGTGGGTGGCCGTCACCTGCACACGTTGAGTATGATATGGATACACGAGTTACTCGTGAAGGATCCTCCATGTTTAACTTGGAGATCTACCACGTACCAGATCCGCTTGTCTAGCGCTGATATCCCGCTCTTATCAGCCCGTACAAAGTACTCTTCCTGATCAGATGTACGAGCAACACATGGTCTTCCTCGATCAGCAGTGTGTGGCGCTACGGGTCCTGTCAAGCCAACGCGACGATACACAACACCAGAGGTAGGATGACATGACTATATTCGGTCTGGAAACGCCGTCTGATACAGTCGTGTAGCCTCGGCCCATTATCATTCGGACGGCCGTGCATAAAAATGTCTGCCTGCTCCCAAATTAATATCCTTCGCATGTTTGAATGGGCCACTTCCAGTTAACTCACTGCTTGGAGTATATGTACATAATGGACACGTTGAAGATAGACAAATGACGAACGTAAACTAGTCTCCCTGGTAACACAACGTTACCAAGGATACAATGAAGCCGGGTGCAGAAATAAGTGAAGTAATTTTGGGTTGAACTTGGAAAGCCGTTGAACGTCAGCTTCATTAATGAAGCTTCGAAAACGAAGGATTTTTGAACATGTGTCTATAAGAATTCCTTCCTTACAGGTTTCTTGAAATTACTGCAAGCAGTCGCCTTTTCTTTTCTTCTGATTTTTTTTTATTATTATATAGCCGATTTTGAACCGCCTAGTGATTCATCATCAGATGGTACATATTTATTAATTGTCTTCAGCATCATGCACCTGTTGTAAGATGTATAAATGAAACATGTAAGCACTGAGTGCGGCGAGAATTACCCACATACCCGTTGGTTGGATGTTGGCGTACACAGTATTCTGGATAACATAGTGAATGTTTTCCAATAACGTTCATTGTAAACACGTTCCACATGCTTTACGAAACGTAAATAAACCAAAGAGTATGGCTAAAATTATGTCAAAGAGTTGGTGTTAGGACAGAGAGTCTCTTTCTTCAGCTCTTTTAATACACACTGGGAAGTATATGTATCTATTTATCTATTGTAAAGTAACATGTAGCTATATGGTAAAATTGACATGTGCTAGTTATAAAATCTATTAAAGAATGAGTTTGGAAGAGAACACAACTATAATTTTAGCACTGATATTTCATTTGTCTTTTGTTTAACTAACATCGATCAACACTTATGAAATTAACAATAAACATCTCAGCATAACATTTTTTTTAAATAATCGACTGTTAAGCTAGGTGGTATGTAGAATGAGGTGTGTGTGTGTGTGTGTGTGTGTGTGTGTGTGTGTGTGTGTGGCGGCGGGTAACCAATCACACAGAGGCCACAAAACGATGCAATGAAGCTTACTTCTCCGTCCCCAACTCCCTACTTCCAAAAAATCTCTACATGGAGGTGACGATTTAATGCTATTGGCAATATTATGGACGAGAACATCGCTTATTTTGCGAAAAAAAAACAGCGAACACAGAAGTAACCTACCACCCTCGGCGTTCAAAATTCGCTTTAACAAAAAGGAGGTGGTCAGAGCAGTGTCTCTTCAATTCGTCAATCTCTCCGCGTCAAGCAGAATTGAAGAGCGACTCAGTTTTACTGGATGACAAAAACTTGGAGAAAAAGCAAAAGCCTTTCTCACGCTGGCCAGGCGGTGGTGCAGCGACTCAACCTCTGATGTTCATACGGATAAAGCAAAAATGTAACACTCAATGATTCTCTGGGGCAGCAGTGGCGGCACGGCATCCACCGCCCTCTGCTAGGCCAGGCAACGTCTCTGCCCACAAAACCACGAATCAGGCAGCAGCCTCACTTCCACGAAAACCCTCCATCTCCCTCGGGAGCCTCGGTTCTCCTAATGAGATACACTGATTGCTTTCTGCCAACAACAGGACTCTGAGACCACAAGTATGTGCACCTTCCCAGTGATAAAAACACAAAGCCTTGCTGCCAAGCCCACATGTACAATAGTCTCAATAAAATAATCACCAAATAGTGGCAGAATACGGCACAATATTGTTTTGCACTGTTTGGTAGTAACGTCACAATTCTTCGTTACATGGTCAAACATTGTATACCGCTGATCGAACTGCATCATAAAAAGTGTTTCACGAAACATAAATAATATTGCAGATATCCTTCTCAGGTTTCCCGCCGGATCGTTTGTGTAAATCCCACAATATTTCATCGATACAACTGCTCGACAACTTCAGGTCGTGGTAGTTGGTGCTGTCACTGTTGCAAGACGCGACTGATAAGTCACTTCTTGTAGCAGTGACAGCGGCAACTAGCACCACGTGAAAAAGTCGAGCATTTGCATCGATGAAATATTGCGGGATTTAGACAATACGAACCGGCGGCAAACCCGAGAAGTGTATTTGCAACAGATCCGTCGGGAAAATTTGAAAAGTCACATAAATAATATTCACTGAATTATGTACACTAACTTGAATACTCAAGAAAAGGTTGTTTCAGTTGTTCCTATTTTGACATTCTAATCAACTGCTTAAATCCATATGGGAAAGTTCTTGAATTTTGAGAAATCATTTAAGTAAGAAAAATATGACTACTTCGACGATGTAAATTTACAAAAGAATAGTTTTGTGTTCCAAAAACATGAAAGAGATACAAACTGTTTGTTAATGATTACCTTACAGGCATATTACATGGAATATATTGCCGGCCGCGGTGGCCGAGCGGTTCTAGGCGCTTCAGTCCGGAACCGCGCGACTGCTACGGTCGCAGGTTCGAATCCTGCCACGGGCATGGATGTGTGTGATGTCCTTAGGTTAGTTAGGTTTAAGTAGTTCTAAGTTCTAGGAGACTGATGAGCTCAGACGTTAAGTCCCATAGCGCTCAGAGCCATTTTTTGGAATATGTTTCTATGGTATATTAATGTTAAAGATTATTAATTTCAAGTGCAATTTCTAGCACAGACATCGATGATTCGCAGAGTGTGTTGAGCACCTGCTTAAACAATATTGCTGGTTCTCTGGGCGATGGAGAAGATCATTAATTGAATTTTATGGCAATTTCTCAAAGCGAAAACAGAAAAAAGTTTATTTTCTTTAGGGTATTCTTCCTCAAATGAGGCGACGTCGCAGTTATTCGCGAAATTAACGACAGACCCCTCTTGGACAACCATGTTAACTTAATGAGGACATCTGTGTACCTCAATGAGTCACAGAGTAGCTGACGTGAGCTATGCTTCTGGTAGGGTAAGCCCTTACAGACTGGTCTGCAGGTGAGAACGCTCCCTTCTTTGGAGTATGTGGGAGGAACCAAAAGGGCCATAACTCATTTTAAGTCTCACAGTGCTTCCACGTATTTTTGTGAGACTTCTGCTTTCTTTTCTATTGCCCTCCCTAGGTCAACTCTTACTTTTTTCAACCTCAAAGGTAAGCTACTAGGTTTCGAGGCCCGAGGGTGTTTATAATTTTCCTTTTCATCTTCTACTTCCCCAGATTTTACTGGGAGAGAGTCCTTTTCCCAAAGTGACGGGTAAAGACTAACGATCTGCAAGGCGTTGTGAGACCACGTGGTCACCACTGAGGCTTAAGAGCGGAAACAGCAGCCCTTCCCGCGGGGTTTTATACATGGTAAGAGAAGGAAACTCCGAAAATAGCCGCAACCGTATATTGGGTAGTTGGTGGTTGTCCCGGTCACATAAAAGGAACTTCACTCATAAACCTCAAGTAATAAGAAACCCAGACATATTTAACGGATACTGTCTCGGTGAAGATAAGGTCAAATGAACTGAAATAGCAGACAGACCTAATTTAGAAACCAGAAGTGTCAAGCATGTGCATAAGAGAAGTTGAACTACGGAATAAATAACAAAAACAGGAAGTTAACTGTAACAGTACTAAGTGAAACAAGAAAGAAATTACGAGGAACAGAACAGATACAAGAATATACATTGTTACGTAGCGGTGTGGAACAAACCGTGACAGCTCAAGCAGAATTGCCTTAAAGGTAGACCAGGAATGAAAGAAAATGGTTCAAATGGCTCTGAGCACTATGGGTCACAACATGTGAGATCATCAGTCCCCTAGAACTTAGAACTACTTAAACCTAACTAACCTAAGGACATCACACACACCCATGCCCTAGGAAAGATTCGAACCTGTGACCGTAGCGATCGCGCGGTTCCAGACGGAAGCGCCTAGAACCGCTCGGTTACCACGGCCGGCAGGAATGGGAGAAAACTATACTAGCGTATACCTTTTGCAGTGAGAGACTAATGTCAGTTCGTTTTTAAAATACCTAGAGAACATATGCCGGTAGTAGTGTTTATAGTCCAGAAGAAGAGAGAAAATGGAAAAATTTCACAAAAATTCAATCTCTCATCAAAGCGGTTAACAAAACAGCAATTGATGCCTTTGTGGAGACTGGATGTCCGAGTTAGGAACATTCCTACCAAGGTCACTGTAGAAAAGATCGGGCAAGCCAGAATTAACACTAACGTCGTGAAGATGAGAGAATATTGCGCATGTAATGCCTTGAAGGTAAGTAATTCATTTTACAGGAAAAGAGATATTCATAAGTACACTTGGAGCAACAGAGCTTCTAGATCAGTCATAGACTATACAGTAGCCAATAGAAAAGGAGAGTCTCTATTGAATGATGTAACAGTGTACAGAGGATGTGATATACACCTAATTGCTGGTTGTGTCCACGTGTGGCACTGATAACAGCGGTGGCGCGTCGTTGCGTGGAAGCAATGGGGCCTTGGTAGGTCGTTGGAGAGAGTTGACACCACATCTGCACACACAAGACACTAATTTCCATAAAATCCGGGGAGGGCAGCGATGAGCTTTGACGCCACGTTCTATCACATCCCAGATGAGTTCGAACGGGTTCAGATCTGGCGATTTGGGAGGCCAGCACAACAACTGGAAATAGCCACGGTGTTCCTCGAACCCTCCATCACACTCTTGCTCTTGTGACATCGCGCATTATCTTTCTGAAAAATGCCACTGCCGTCGGGAAACATGATCTTCATCAAGGGATGTCCGTGGTCTGCAACCAATGTACGATACTCCTTGGTTGTCGTGGTGTCGTGCACGACCTACACTGGATCCATGAATGTCCACAGGAATGTTCCCAACAGCATAATGGAGCCGCCGCCAACTTGTCTCTGCCCCGCAGTATAGATGTCAAGAAACTGTTCCACGATTCGCGCCCTTTCATCGACTTGATGTAGAAGGTATCGTGATTCATGCAAAGCTCCACCACTGCGCCAACGTCCAGTGCCGATGGTCACGTGCTCATTTTAGTCGTAGTTGCCGATGTCGTGGTTTTAACATTGACATGTGCATGGGTCTTCGGTTGTGGAGGCCCATCGTTGCGACTGCTCAGTGCACTGTGTGTTCAGACACATTTCGCCGCCTGTACTGTTTTACCAGTCTGCCCAACGTACGACGTCCGACATCTGTAAAGAGTGGCGGCCGCCCAAGCCCATGACGACTGGACGTGGTTTCACCTTGATTTTGCCACATGTTGAAGACACTTACCACGACACTCCTCGAACACACGACAATTCGTGCAGTTTCCGACATGCTCGTGCTGAGCCTCCCGGCCATCACAATCTGCCCTCGCTCAAACTCAGGTCGAGTGCGCGCCTACCCCATTCTACACGCGGACAGCAGGCTCACTGATACTACAAGCACTGTTTGTGTGACTAGCAGCCATTCCTTGCCAGATGACGCTGCTATCGGCTGGACGGGTTTATATCGACAGTAGATCGATGGTCATACTGTTCTGGCTGACCCAGTATATACAGCGACCATTAACTGCTGAGAGCCAAAATAATGTATTCCTAAGAACTAGATGGTGAAAACTCAGAAACAAATTAACACTAGGAAAGAAAATTACACTGTCGAAAGAAAAATAACTATGAGACCTCTATCAGCAATGATTAAACCGATAATCGGTAGAAAACGAAACAGATAAGGATGTTAATTAAGAATGGCAGGGGATAAGGAATTGTACTAAAAGAGCAGTGGATGAAGTATTGGGTAAATAAACCACACGGAAACGAATAAGAGGTTTGAGAGTATGTAATGACGAAATAGAAAAGACCCTCAGGGAAAAGCAATCTGCATATGAAACATACCTATTGTTAAAAACAGTGCAAGATAGACAACAGTATACAGTCACTAGAAATATTGCGAAGTCTCTAGTATTAAACACACACATATATACAGTTGAGAAGAATCCGTCAGCGAAGTGGAAAACACTATACATGCGGGAGACAAGACGTTATCTGCAAATTATTTAAGAATTTAAATTAACCAGTAAGAGAAAACGTCCGAATAGAAGTGATAAAACATGAAGAATGGATTGATCATTATTAAAGCATATGTTTTAATCCTGAGGAGAGTTAGTAGCAGTAATAAGAAAAAAGAGGGCATAAATATCGAAATCATAAAGAATGAAGGACTTTTATTCAAACTCCGCTTTCTTCATCTATTAAACACCTACAGTCTTATAGTGACCACCCCTGATACATGGTTAACGGCAACTGTTTTTTCTGTGTTTAGAAAGGTGAATTAATTACGCCAATTAACTATAGAGTATAACTGTATTAAATCAACGTATCGACTATACGCTGGAATGTTAAAAACAGAGATAAAGGCAATGGCAAGAAGAGCACAATTGATTTCGAAGAGGGTGAGGTTGTATTGGCAACGTACTGACCAGCAAACAGCTAATAGAGAAGAGAAGGGAACGCATTTTGCCCACCTAAATGGTGTTTGTAGAGCTGGATAAGGCCTTCGATAAGGTAAATAGGTAGGAACTACGGTACATAATGGCTAAACGTTGCTACCTTGAAGTCATAATAGAGTGTATAAGAAGTTTATATAAAGGCACCTGCTTTATTGAACTAAGCAAACGCATCATTTGTCTGCAGCGGAACAGCGACCGTTAAAAATTAAACTGTAGAGCAACCAAAAGTCGCATGTAACTTTTTCTTTATCTTTACATGTTTCATGTTTTGTAATGTGTGATCCTCGGCTAAGTAGTTTCTTAAGATACTCACGTTCGTCGAGCGAAACGTCATTTTTTCGAAATTTGTGGTAAGCTTCTATGGGACCAGTCTGCTGAGGTCATCGGTCCCTAAGCTTACACACTACTTAATCTAACTTATGCTAAGGACAACACACACACACACACATGCCCGAGGGCGGACTCGAACCTCCGAACCGTGGCAGAGCGCCTAAGACCACGCGGCTTCCCCTCGTGGGGTAAGGTGTAAAAATAAAGAAGAAGTTACATAAGACTTGCTGATGCTCTAAAATTTTAATTAGCTTCTTACAATGTGGGAAATATAGTCATTAACCAGGGAATAAACCAATCGTTGTGTTTTATCACCCATGCTTTTTAAGCTTTTTAACATTTATATGGAAGGTATCGCACACAGATGAACGGAACGTCACCATCTCTTATTAAGTTAAGCAGAACTTCTTTAAATACGTTAGCATATACTGCTGACTTTGAGAATATGCAGAAAACTGAGTATCATTTTAAATAACTATTTATTTATTACATAGGATACGTAAAGAATATAACTTTAAAATTTCTATTTCAAAATCAGTAACCATGGCATTCCAGAGCAAACACGGAATTAGAGCGTACATTATTTTGAATGACAGAGTTTTAAAACAGATTCAATATTTTCATTATGTAAGCTGTGATATCTCGTACAATTCCAGTGAGATATAAGTAAGACGTAAAGAAGATACCAGGCAATGTTTTGGAACTACTCGTTATGTGAAACAAAAAAGTTTAGTGAACGTGGGGTCTAAAAGGCATACCGTAAGATATACGAGCACTACTTCATCTTCGATGCTGTAAAACAAATCTCTTCTACTGCAAGCCCTTCGCTTTACATATTTCGGTAGGAGGTTGTATGGAGCAAGCCAAGAAAAAACTGTCCAGTAAGCACGGGCTCTATAGGTAACACCGTAACAGGTATGGGCACTGGTTCATTTTCGGCAACGTGGAACACATCTCTTACACTGAACAAGTGCTCATAGCTCTTAAGGTATGCATTTTAGAGCTCATTTTTACACAAGATCCGCACCTTCTAGACAACTATCAGTCTCCCCTCAGGCCACCAACGTTAATACCAAGATTTTCTGCATTGCAAGCACTCCCCTACTATGAAATTAACTTCTCCATAACATAACAGAAGGTAAGAGTTTTGGTTTCTCCTACAACATGGGCAGTACTCCGTTCATTCGTTATATACGTCGTAATCCAGTCTAGATATTGTTGGCGAAGATCTTAAATCAGTTTTAACTTTTTGCCTCCTTTTTCGTCTTCTCCTTATTGTCGTGTCTTTTTTATTTCTATTATTTTTGTTAGTTTTGATTTTATGTTATACACTGAAGAGCCAAAGAAAGTAGTACACCAGCCTAACATCGTGTAGGGCCCCCGCGAGCACGCAGAAGTGCAGCAACACGACGTGGCAGGGACTCGACTAATGTATGTAGTGCTGGAGGGAACTGACACCATGAATCCTTCAGGGCTGTCCATAAATCCGTAAGAGTACGAAGGGGTGGAGATCTCTTCTGTACAGCACGTTGCAAGGCATCCCAGAGATGCTCAATAATGTTCACGTCTTGCGAGTTTGGCGGCCAGCGGAAGTGTTTAAATTCAGAAGAGTGTTCCTGCAGCCACTCTGTATAAATTCTGGACATGCGGGGTGTCGCATTGTCCTATTGGAATTGCCCAAGTCCATCGAAATCCACAAAGGACATGAATGGATCAGGTGATCAGACAGGATGCTTAAGTACGTGTCACCTGTCAGAGTCGTATCTAGACATCTAGACGTACAAGGGGAGGGGGGGTCCCATATCACTCCAAATGAGACTCGTCTGACCAGGCAACATGTTTCTATTCATCAACAGTCCAATGTCCGTGTTGGCGGGCCCAGGCGAGGCGATAATCCTGGTGTCGTGCAATCATCAAGGGTACACGAGTGGGCCTTCGGCTCTGAAACGCCATATCGATGATGTTTCGTTGAATGGTTCACACGCTGACACTTGTTGATGGTCCAGATTGAAATCTGCAGCAATTTGCAGAAGGGTTGCACTTCTGTCACGCTGAACGAATCTCTTCAGTCGGCGTTGGCCCCGTTCTTGCACGACCTTTTTCCGGCCGCAGCGATGTCGAAGATTTGATCTTTTACCCGATTCCTGATATTCACGGTACACTCGCGAAATTGTCGTATGGGAAAATCCGCACTTCAGCGCTACCTCGGAGATACTGTGTCCCATCGATCGTGCGCCGTCTATAACACCACGTTCAAACTCACTTAAATCCTGATAACCTGCCATTGTAGCAGCAGTAATCGATCTAACAACTGCGCCAGACACTTGTCTTATATATGCATTGCCGATCGCTGCGCCGTATTCTACCTGCTACATATCTCTATTTGAATACGCATGCCTACACCAGTTTCTCTAGCGCTTTAGTGTAATTATTGTACGTAAGAATATTATTGTAATAGAATTATTGAGATCCTTGACAGACAATACCACGACAAATATCTTCCATCAGGTATGCAAGATAAATGAAAAAAACTCTCAGGCTTTAAGAATAGTGAAATTATTCCATTTCCAAAGAAGGCTAGTGCTAAGAGAAGCCAGTTGTACCACAGCAAAAGTTTAGTGAGTCACAGTTGCAAAATACTAACACCAATTATTTACAGCAGAATGGCAGACTGGTAGAAGCCAACCTCGTGGAAGAAGTTTGGTTTCCAGAAAAATCTAGGAACACGCGAGGTAATACTCACATTACGACTTACCCTAGGCGAGACACTGAAGAGTCTGTACATTTCAAAAAATTTAGCGAAAGCTATTGATAATTTTAACTGGGATACACTCTTTGAAACACTGAACGTAGCAGAGATAAAATGAATGGAGCAAGAAGTCATCTAAAATTTGTACAGAAACCAGACTGTAGTAAAAACAGTCGATGGACATGAAACGGAAAGAAAAGTCGAGGAAAAGGGTGAGTTCAGTTTGAAGCCTATCCATGATATTATTCAATCTGTACATTGAGCAGATACGTAGAAATGTTGAAAGGGAATTAAAGTTCAGGTGTGAAAATAAAATTTTTGAGATCTGGTGATGACATTGTAATTCCGTCATGGACAGTGAAAGATGAGAAAGAGTAGTTATTCGAAATGGATAACTTATTGAAGCGAGGTCATAATGTGAACACCAAAGAAAGGTAAACAAAGTAATGTAACGTAATCGAAATAAATCAGGTGATGCTGAAGGAATTAGGTTAGGAAGACAGTAAAAGTACTAGATGAGTTTTGCTAAGTATTTGATGGTAGCCAAACTACACATAATTTAAAATGCAGACTGGCAATACCAAGAAACGCATTTTGTAAAAAGAGAAATTTGTTAACATGGAACACAAATTGTAGTATCAGGAAATCTTTTCTGAAACTATTTGTCTGTAATATACCATTGTACGTAAGTGAAACGTGGACGATAAACAGCTGAGACGGGGAGAAAATACAAGCTCTAGAATGTGGTGATACAAAAGAATACTGAAAATTAGATGGGTAGAATAGATAACTACGGAAGAGGTACTGTATAGTGTTAGGGAGAACAGAAATTGATGACACAGCTTGACTAAAAGGAGGGATTGGTTGACAAACACATGCAGAATGCAATCGTCCCTTTGGCATTGGAGCAAAGCGTTAGGTATAAAAATCATAGGTTACCAAGGTTTGACTTCAATACGTAGGTCGAAATGAACATTCGATGGAATATTTATGCAGAGATGAAGGGGCTTGCATAGGGTAGACTAGCATGGCGAGCTGCATACAATTAATCTTCGTACTGAAGACCAAGAACAAAAAATTGCTAATGGAAGAATATCCTCTTCAGAATGTAAAACTGTTATTTTACTTATGACGGTGACATTAATTTTCACTTGAGTCATGAAAATCGGCAGTAGAGGAAAAATAAATTATCTGTTGTGCTTTACACATCTTTTATATCCTCTCCAGTTTATTGATAATCAGTTATTTTGCTAAGCAGTCATTATGGAACATACAGATATCTCTCAGGGAGCAAAGAGTCTAACGGTAGAATCAGATGGTAACGTATAGTGAGCTGAACAAAAAGCTACAGTATGTAAAAAGACATCAGCATCTTTACACGCCCCACAAAACGAAAAAGCACTTCCACTATTTACCCGAAAGAGAAACTTGTAGAAAAACTTGTACTTCCAATTGTTGAGGATTGAGAATAGCGACATTGTCCCGCAATACCTTTCTTACGAGAGCTCACGGCATTTGGAACCGGTAATGAGCGCCTGCGAACGGTATATGTATGAAGTTCGAACTGCTGATCATATTTCATTATTTCATGCATACCTGCCCTGGCTACATGGAGACGTCTGCACCCTCTGCCTGTTCTACCGTCTTATAAACGTATACAGTCCTCCATCTCTCTCCTCGACATGAGCGCTCTTTTCAGAACAAAAAAGCAGAAAGAATTCCTCCCAAAAGTGTAAAATTCTTTACACCCCACTCGCCTTCCCCAATTCCTTTCCAACAGCAGGAACCCGACTACGATCTCTCTGACTGCATATGAGAACTGAATGACAACTCCAACTTCGAAACACAACAAATTACACGGCTACTGAAACACGTCTGCGAGTAGGTGCACTTTAATTATAGCCACCCAGTACATGTTTATCTGCTACTCCTGCTTCCTCTTCCTTGCCTTATCCTGTGTCTGTGCGGGGTCTGCATGTTAATTCGGATTTGACAATATTAGTGGTGGTGGGTGGCGAGATGCCCTTCAAGTCGCCACCACTTTCCGCTGGAACACAGTCTGTGTACCCCAACTGTCTGTGTCCAATGTCGTCTCCTGTGCTTGTGTTAGAACGTTTTTCATAATGTTTGCGAATCGTGTAACATGGTCTGGGTACCACAGCCCGGTATTCAACTAGTCAGATGTGGGAAACCGCCTAAAGCCACATCCAGACTGGCCCTCGTACCGGCTGTCGTCGGTAATCTGCTGGTTGGATTCAATCATGTCCCGGGAAAGGACTGTTTAACGCGCTCGGCTATCGGGAAGGACCTTTGTGTCTGCTGTTACCACTGTTATTATTATTATTATTATTATTATTAGCAGCGGCGGCGGCAGCAGTAGCAGTCGTAACGGCATTATCAATGCTATTTCTTAGAAGATACATTCAAAATCTTGTTCCATATCATTTAGAGTTCGATTAGTACAATTGAGCTCTATTTATCACATTAAAAATACTATAATTTTTATGTGTCGTGACTGTGGTCTCTGTGCGTCCAAGCTCCTCATCTATGCAACCTACCTCCATTACTGCTTACTGCATTACTGCTTACTGTATTCGTCCCTTGGCCTTCCCTCTACTACAAAACTGGCTATTGCTTGCGGCTTCTGGACATGCCCTATCAAACAGCCTGTTGTTTTTTTAAGCTGCACGATAAATGTCTTTTTTCAAAAAAAATGGTTCAAATGGCTCTGAGCACTATGGGACTCAACTGCTGAGGTTATTAGTCCCCTAGAACTGAGAACTAGTTAAACCTAACTAACCTAAGGACATCACAAACATCCATGCCCGAGGCAGGATTCGAACCTGCGACCTTAGCGGTCTTGCGGTTCCAGACTACAGCGCCTTTAACCGCACGGCCACTTCGGCCGGCCTTTTTTCCCCATTGTGGTACAGTACCTCCTCATTAGTTATTCGATGTACCCATCTAATCTTCAGGATTCTTCTGTAGCACCACAGTTCAGAAGCTTCTATTCCCCTCTTGTATGCATTGTTATAGTCCACATTTCACTTCCTTACAAGGTTGAACTCCAGGTAAATAACTTCAGCAAACAATCCCTAACATTCAAACTTGTATTCGAAGTTACGAAATTGCGCTTACTGAGAAATGATTTTCTCGCTAGTGCCAGTACGAATTTCATACACCCTCTACTTCGGATATCATCAGTTACTTTGCTTCTCAGGTAACAAACCTGATCTACTGCTTTCAGTGTATCATTTTGCAATCTAACCACCTCATCAATGCCTTATTTAATTCGATTGAAGTGCATTACCTTCTTTTTCTTTTGTTGATATTCATCAAAGAACCTCTTTTCAAGGCACTATCCATTCCGTTACAGTGATGCTCCAAGTCCTGTGCTGTGTCTGACAGCATTGCGTTATCATGAGTTAAGTGATGGCGGTCAGTATTACTCCGCATGTTGCTACAGTTCTTCGGAATCTACACAGGACGATTTCTGTAAGTTTTACATTCCTCTGTGTATAATTCGTGTCATAGTATATGGCGTAAGAAGTACTGTATGTCCAGAACTGTAGTCCGATGCAAGACAATTCTGAATGATCCAACTCCATAGAGTTAAATAAAGAGATAAATAAGAAATAAACATCTTCTGATGCCGATTTCCAATAGCCGCTAAGCGTTTAATTAAATGGATGAAATATGTCCTGAATCGTAAAACAAAAAAAAAAAAAAATGGTTCAAATGGCTCTAGGCACTATGGGACTTAACACCTCAGGTCATCAGTCCCCTAGACTTAGAACTACGTAAACCTAACTAACCTAAGGACATCACACACATCCATGCCCGAGGCAGGATTCCAAACCTGCGACCGTAGTAGCAGCGCGGTTCCGGACTGAAGCGCCTAGAACCGTTCGGCAACAGCGGCCGGCTGTATTGTAAAAACCGAATTCGATTAATAGCCACCGTCACTGTGATAAACAACGTAACTGTGTATTAACGTCTGACACTTCTACTCTTGACCAAGGATACCAGTTCGCTCTATTAATATTCAGCAGTACTGTTTAATAACACTGTCATGTTAATGTGATATGACAGAATATGACTCGGAAATAATATATAGACTTTTATATTGTGGTGATGCTTACCAACCGAAACCCATAGTGACAATACATAGAAGGGTATGAGACAAGAATTTCACAAAAATGAATGAATTCGTTTTACCTGACTACCTGTCGCAGAAGGCCGGTAGGGTGATACGGAATATTTGTCTCACGGATTCGATGTCAGTCGGATTCCTCTCTTCGGATGACAGGGACGGCACCCCGAGCCCGACGGCGCTGGTGCGGGGGGGCACGCTGACCTCCCGCCGAGGGCAAACAAGATAGCGAGCAGGGCGGGGCAGACCGCCACGTGCGGCGTGGCATAGGGCTTCAAGGGCCGCGCGTATCGCCAGATAGCCTCTGTCAACTGCGCTCGCTGCGGCCACATAATTACTCAGCTATCTGTCGCTTTTGTGGCTGCGGGCCGTTTGTTTGTATTGCCTGAGCCCTGGCTTGAAGTCTGTATGATATTCCGGTCTATTTGGTCAGAAGGTGGATAGCTGAAGGTAAAACGTTAGGAGAGTGATCGACATCGCTCTAAGCTCTTCGCACTGCGTTCACAATAATTTGCTCGCTTTCCTAATTAATACCATCCACATAATGCGTTGGTACCACCTTCCAGCCATTTGCCATCGCTTCTAGGTAAGTGATAAAGTGCTAACGCTGTATTCTCGTTTGCGTGGGAACCATGTGCCGCATGCGCTGCGGCCCACTAATCACACAGTGGCAGGTGTCGTGTCGACTTTACCCGAACTAGACAAGTTTTGATTCACCTAGGAAAGAAATCTGAGAAAACTGTTGAACCACAAAGCACATCAGACTTGTGTGTCAGTTACATACGCTAACGGATCTGTGCTCAAAAGCAAACTGTGCAAAAGCAAACTGATCAAAAGCATCCGGATATCCCTATGTAATGCGGAACTGACCATTACACGCCACGGGAGGCTGACCTGCCAGTATTTGAAAGAGGCATCTAGCAGTGCATTGTCAGTAGAGAACCAGTGACAGCAGAATGGTTCCGTCAGGGATATCAATGACGTGTACTACTCATTGGATGTCACCTGAATAATAGGTACCTTTGTCCGCGCGGGATTAGCCGAGAGATCTAAGGCGCTGCAGTCATGGACTGTGCGGCTGGTCCCGGTGGAGGTTCGAGTCCTCCCTCGGGCATGGGTGTGCGTGTTTGTCTTAGGGTAATTTAGGTTAAGTAGTGTGTAAGTTTAGCGACTGATGACCTTAGCAGTTAAGTCCCATAAGATTTCACACACATTTCGGGACCTTTAAACCCCTCTAAACCTGCCCGAGTCGACAACTGTTGATGATATTGTGAGGTGGGAACACGGAGAAACAACCGCAGCTAAACCAAGCCAGGCAGATTTCATGAACTGATGGACAGGGACTGACAAGCATTGCCGGGGGTGCTGCAAGAATATCACCTGAAATCAGCGGAAGGAATCACTCAGGAGTTCCAGGTGCTACCAGCAGGCCACCTACCGCAAGGAGTTAAAAAGAACGGGATACAATGGTCTAGTAGCTGCTCATGAGGCACAGGCTTCTGTAGCCGATGCTAAGCGACACATGAGTTGGTGTAAAAAGCGACGCCACTGTATAGAGGGTGCTTCTGTCAAGATGGCATAAATTATGGTTTAAAACATATTTAACGACAATCTGTTTCATTTACCCTGAGAACGCTCACTTATGAATGCTGTCTGCTGTCGTACTTATTCATGAAGCAACTGTTACTTACATTTATTATAAAAGATCTGAGCGTAAAAGACTTTCTTTACTTACACATTGTTGTAATATATTAGTTTAATTAAGGAAGTGGTCAACTTGAATCAGATCATGTCTATAGAGCTTGACGACGATGTGAGTATGTTCTTCAGCCAATGGAAAAGCCGATAGTAGTGGAGCACTATGGGAGTCAAGTGGACACTGGGGCTTCTCGGGTGAAGAACTCAACGGAGCAACTCTGGACACTTTAGAGCCTTAGGAGAAGTTGTAATAATGTACGCGTGATTAGCTCAGAGAGCAAATAATAACAATAATAAATGTCTTTGACCGTCTTGATCGTCTTCATTTCCCCCCCCCCCCCCCCCCCCCCACCTGTAGCCTGACACATATTTTTACATGCAGTAAATTACATTTATCTATGAAAGTCGCTGCCGGGAACCAAGCAGCGCTGACGACGTATTTTACGGTTGATAGTGTTTCACTTGCATAATCTAACAGTAGTAGATACCTTCGCCTACTTTTGTATGCAGCATATTACATTTTTATTTATCGATTCTTCCGTCGCTTCTTAACAGAACATTTCCATATTGAGAGTTGAATAACACTTATGCGGTTTTTTGTTGTATTGATTTTTATTTATATGAACTAGTTTTCGATTTATTAGGCCATCTTCAGATAACTACTGGTTATTGTTATTAGAACCAGTAGTTATCTGAAAATGGACTAATAAGCTGAAAACTAGTTCATAAAAATAAAAATCAGTACAACAAAAAACCACCTAAGTGTTATTCAACCCTCCATATCACATTTATTTACGTGCAGGATCAATTGCAAGACTTTGCACTTCTTGAAGTATTGGCGTTAGTTTCCTAATTGTTTAACACTGACGACACGCGCGTGTGTGTTGTATGCATGGAGCTGTGATATAAAATCTCACGTGACTGCAAAGTTTGTATGTAGTTTAGGAGTTTATTTTCTCATTATGTTAGTGGTCTACATGATCAGCGACAGGCTGAAGCCGATACAGCTGTCTGTCTAAAGGAATGGCACTGTCACATCGTGTTAGGAATCGAGTTGGATGCTTCCGATCTGTGTGCCATAGGAGTTTAAAACACTGACGTATTTGGAACACAAAACACATTAAGCAATACGTAATTATTGAAACTACCTGGCAGCGTAAGACTGCGTGCTGGACCAGGACTCGAACTCTGAACTTTTGCCTTTTGTGGGCAAGTGCTTTACCAACTGAGCTCTCCGAGCACCACTTATGACCCGTCCTCACGGCTTTAGCTAATTGCGACAGTAGCTTACCTCCTACCTTGCATACTTCCAATACGGAGTCAAAACTTCATTCAGGAATGTGTAAGTGTGATAGCTCAAACAAGGAAAGGTGCTACACAATGCACAAATGACGAGAGGAAATACTATTAATGGAATGGATGAAATCATTGTTGCGCATAGATTTTCGATGCGGTCTTCTCATAGACTACAGCATCTGTATGGAGATTCCAGTGTTATCTACTGTAAACTGTAATGGGCTTTAAGAACTATTGGGCTCGAAATTGCAGATACGTCTATCGATTTCATCTGCATATTGCAGTTCTAGCTACTACGAAGTTGCTGAATCCATTCTCAAATCTGATCCAAAGCTCAAATTTTTGTTTGATATACGATCCAGCGCGATCAAGCATATTTTACACTGAATGGTGTGCTGGTCAACTTGGGAAAAGAGTGTCATCCTAAGACCCCAATTTGCATATCATATCCGTGATACTCTCTCCTCTACTTTGAGATAATACAAAATGAGATACCTTCTTTGAACTTTCTTCGATATTCTCCGTCAATTCTATTGGTAAAATGTTGATGGAACGGAATGGATGGGATCTATGATGTACATGAACGTGAACTGAGTCACACCATGATGTTGAAATGGAAAACTGAATTTTTTGAAGCAACTTTCGAGACCAAAATGAATGTAACATCCAGTGTCTGTATGATGCAGAGAAGGAGCCTGTGGTACAGGGGCTGTGAGATGCTCCCTACATGTATGGAGGATAAAGAACACACACCAGATGAGGGGGTGTGGGTTGGGCTGGCGATGGCACGACCCTGATTCCATAGCATCATTTGTAGCTGCTGGTGCACTGTGGAGAACAGCTGGCCTTTGCAGCATGCATTAGCTTACGTAGACAACGATGTCTTGTGCGTCCAAGTTTATATAAATATGACTCTGACAAACTACTACACACACGCCTAGAAGAGGGTGGTAGTAACTGTTAAAAGGAGGTCATTGTTTTAAAATATAGTGCAATTTGTTTAAAAAATGAGTTCTGCATCAATCAGTGTAATTATTATGCAGTAAGAGTGTATTTTGTTTAAAATCGTTTGTGTAATCGTTACATAGAAAGAGTGTACTTCATATAAAAAAGGTCTCTCACAGACAGTTGGGATCGATCTGACATCTAGTTAATCCTCGTTCAAACAATAATAAATCATCCTGGATACGCCACCAGTGTGCCAGATACCCTTCCCCTATTAAATCACTTAATGCACCGTAGTATTAGGTGCAGGTGTGTGTCTGAACTTGGAAGAGAAGGAGCATCGACAAGGAGCTCATTGGAGATGGTACACAAGCTCAGACTAGGGGAGGATGCAGAAGGAAAGTGGCTGTACCCTTTCGAAAGAACAATCCCAGTATTTAGCTACACACGATGTAGGGAAATCACGGATAACCTAAATCAGGCCGACTGGCCAGATGGCCAGATGTGGGTTTGAACCATCGTCTTCCCGAATGCGAGTCCATCTTTGAACCTGGGGAGAGTGGGACGATGAGTGGGGGAGTGTCAAGGGCAAGTGGGCTAGTTCCACCATCTTGGATTATGATGTCAAGTCCTGCGATCTTGGTTATGCTTTATTCTTGGGCGGTAGTGGAGTAGGGTCAAAATCCTTCTCTTGGCTATCAGTTAATCCAGACAGGTCTTACACCCAAGAACTCTTCTTGGGCCACAATAATTCCACTCTCAGCAAGGGAATAAGGATTGGGTTACAGGAGGGCAATAAATTGGCCTGTACTATTTTGTGTATATAAAAAAAGAAAGGTCCAAATGGCTCTGAGCACTATGGGACTTAACTTCTGAGGTCGTCAGTCCCCTATAACTTAGAACTACTTAAACCCAACTAACCTAAGGACATCACACACATCCATGCCCGAGGCAGGATTCGACCCTGCGACCATAGCAGTCGCGCAGTTGCAGACTGTAGCGCCTAGAACCGCTCGGCCACTCTGGCCAGCCATATTGTATCCTTAGTGACTCACAGAGACGGGGAGGAAGGTCATAAATCAAGGGATGGGAGAGGGTAATAAATCAAGGGACGGGAAGTAGTGTCATAAATCATGGCAGGGGGATGGGGTGAGAGATTGGCATATGGGGGAGGAAGGGACATAAATCACTAGACCAGTATCCTCACATACCCCACACTAATGTAACATATACAGGGTGGTCCATTGATAGAGACTGGGACAAATATCTCACGAAATAAGCATCAAACGAAAAAACTACAAAGAACGAAACTCGTCTAGCTTGAAGGGGGAAACCAGATGGCGCTATGGTCGGCGCACTAGATGGCGCTGCCATAGGTCAAACGGATATAAACTGCGCTTTTTAAAATAGGAACCCCAATTTTTTGTTCCATATTCGTGTAGTACGTAAAGAAATATGAATGTTTTAGTTGCACCACTTGTTTCGCTTTGTGATAGATGGTGCTGTAATAGTGACAAACGTATAAGTACGTGGTATCACGTAACATTCGTCATACCTTACCCGTGTTAAAATGGACCATTTACCAATTGCGGATAAACGTTGATATCGTGTTGATGTACGGCTACTGTGATCAAAAAGCCCAACGAGCGTGTGTTATGTATGCTGCTCGGTATCCTGGACAATATCATCAAGGGTCCAGACCGTTCGCCGGATAGTTATGTTATTTAAGGAAACAGGAAGTGTTCAGCCACATGTGAAACGTCAACCACGACCTGCAACAAATGATGATGCCCAAGTAGGTGTTTTAGCTGCTGTCGCCTCTAATCCGCACATCAGCAGCAGACAAATTGCGTGAGAATCGGGAATCTCAAAAACGTTGGTATTGGGAATGCTACATCAACATCGATTGCACCCGTACCATATTTCTATGCACCAGGAATTGCATGGCGACGACTTTGAACGTCGTGTAGAGTTCTGCCACTGGGCACAAGAGAAATTAAGGGGGCGATGACAGATTTATTGCACGCGTTCTATTTAGCGACGAAGCGTCATTCACCAACAGCGGTAACGTAAACCGGCATAATATGCACTACTGCGCAACGGAAAATCCACGATGGCTGCGACAAGTGGATCATCAGCGACCTTGGCGGGTTAATGTATGGTGCGGCATTATGGGAGGAACGATAATTGGCCCCCATTTTATCGATGGCAATCTAAATGGTGCAATGTATGCTGTTCTACCGATGTTACTACAAGATGTTTCACTGCATGACAGAATGGCGATGTACTTCCAACATGATGGATGTCCGGAACGTAGCTCGCGTGCGGCTGAAGCGCTATTGAATAGCATATTTCATGACAGGTGGATTGGTCGTCGAAGCACCATACCATGGCCCGTACGTTCACCGGATCTGACGTTCCCGGATTTCTTTCTGTGAGGAACGTTGAAGGATATTTGCCATCGTGATCCACCGACAACGCCTGACAACATGCGTGAGCGCTTTGTCAATGTATGCGCGAACATTACGGAAGGCGAACTGTTCGCTGTTGAGAGGAATGTCGTTACACGTACTGCCAAATGCATTGAGGTTGACGGACATCATTTTGAGCATTTATTACATTAATGTGGTATTTACAGATAATCACGCTGTAACAGCATGCGTTCTCAGAAATGATATGTTCACAAAGGTACATGTATCACATTGGAACAACCGAAATAAAATGTTCAAACATACCTAGGTTCTGCCCTTTAATTTAAAAAACCTACCTCTTACCAACTGTTCGTCTAAAATTGTGAGCCATATGTTTGTGACTATTACAGCGCCATCTATCACAAAGCGAAAAAAGTAGTCCAACTAAAACATTTATATTTCTTTACGTACTACATGAATATGTAATAAGAAATGGGGTTCCTATTTTAAAAAAACGCAGTTGATATCCGTTTGACCTATGGCAGCGCCATCTAGCGGTCCAACCATAGCGCCATCTGGTTTCACCCTTCAAGCTAGACAAGTTTCGTTCTTTGTAGGTTTTCGTTTGACGCTTATTTCGTGAGACACATGGCCTGGTCACGATCAATGGACCACCCTGTATATTGTTTTTGAACCTCTGTGGCCAAGTACTGGACAGGTTGAATCTCTGTGCATATATTCACAAATTGTTCAAAATGATATAAACTAATTTGTTACTGTGGTCTTCAGTCCAGAGACTGGTTTGATGCAGCTCTCCATGCTACTCCATCCTGTACAATCTTCTTCATCTCTAAGATGATTTTTACCCCCCACGCTTCCCTCCTATACTAAACTGATGATCCATTGCTGCCTCAGAATGTGTCCTACCAACCGATCCCTTCTTGTAGTCAAGCTGTGCCACAAATTCCTCTTCCCCCTATTCTGTTCAGTACCTACTCATTCGTTACATGATCTACCCCTCTAATCTTCAGCGCTCTTCTGTGACACCACATTTGGAAAGCGTCTGTTCTCTTCTTGTCTAAACTATTTATGGTCCATGTTTCACTTCCATACATGGCTACACTCAATACAAATACTTTCAGGAAAGACTTCGTTACACATAAATCTATACTCAACGTTAACAAATTTCTCTTCTTCAGAAACACTTTCCCTGCCGCAGTCAGTCTACAATTTATATCTATTCCCGGGACCTTGTTTTGACTTATGTCTTTTAGTGCTGTGTCAAATTCTTCACCCAGTATCGTATCTCCCATCTCATCTTCATCTACGCCCTCTTCCATTTCCATAATATTGCCCTCAAGTACATCGTCCTTGTATAGACCCTCTATATAGTTCTCCCACCTTTCTACTTTCCCTTCTTTGGTTAGGACTGGTTTTCCATGTGAGCTCTTGATATTCATGTAGGTGATTCTCTTTTCTCCAAAGGTCTCTTTAATTTTCCTGTAGTCGGTATCTATCTTATGCCTAGTGATTTCATCTTCATCAACATGCAAGTCGCCACAATGGTGTCATAAAAGGAATTGCACCAGGCGACCAGTCTACATGACAGGAGATCCTAGCCACATGACATTTCATTTCAGTAGATGAATAGTGTACCCATTTCATGTCATTCCACAGTTTGGTGTGTCACTATTATTGTACAGCTGATGCCAAATCGTATTAGCGATTGCTTATACATCTGTTCCATCTAATTATTTTTCTAAACACCATTGGCATGTTCTGTAGATAATATGGAAGAGTTCACCAGCAGGCTGACTTCGACCAGTAAAGTCAAATAAAGTGTACTTACAATAAAGACTAATATATGAAGAACTTGAGCAAAGGTTATGTGTGGGGTAGTCTTAACAATGTTGCTCTTATATGTACTGTTAGTGCACTCTTTGGAGACCCTTGGCGTAGTGTCCAATGGTGACTAGTCGAGTTTATACAAATCGACAGTACTCGGGCGTTACCCTCACTGCCAGGCTAACCTGATTTCAATAGCCGACAGCACTGAGTTTACCATGCCATCTGCTTTTGTTTACGAAAACAGACGTTAACGATACACGAAATCAAACTCAACTCAGCGAAGAGAGCACAGAATGCCGACAGTACACATTGGATAGCATACTGGGATAAGTTTGGTACTGACCCAGAACTAGATAATACTGCTTCATAACTGCACACTGTCTTGCGACTTGTATTAATTCTGCTATTCCTGTCAGCTACAGCGCAGATTGTCTTCCTGGAATCCGCGTTTAATATAACATGAAGCGCAAACTACGAGTCTTCGTTGAAGTTAATTTGAAGCATGTACCGCGTAAACTAAAACATTTAAGTTGCTAAAAAGTTACATTTTCAAATGGCGCGCCTTCATGCGAACGTCCGGAGAGGAACAAGGAACAGCCTTCACTACAGCACCTGTTGAACAGAGCCAAATCGTTTTTCGGTAGAACGATAGCAGCCTGCGCAGTGACATTGTGGTAACACTGCTCCCCGTTACGTGGGATATCCCCCCCCCCCCCCCATTTTATCTGGGAACCTGCCTTTTGTTAGTCTCTGGAAAGAGAAACTATAACGAAGCACGGGCTCGTGCTACAGCCCGCTAACAGCCGCGCCGCAGCAGCAGATGTCGTTTGATGCCCCGCGCTGAGATGACGTGCCGCCGCAAAAAAGCACGCGGCATCACGTGTTGTATGCATTCTTTTTTTCAGCAAAGCCCTCTTGCAGTGAAGCAAACTGATTCTGCGCTCGCTATCTAAAGTGTTACCGGCGCCGATCCAATACTGAAGTTCAACTGTTCGCCGGAAACCGAAGCTCTATCGCAGTGGTGCTCACTGGGAGAGCGTCAGAGAATGTGGGCATCTGTTTGTTACTCTATGAATGTAGGTGACGGAGGTTTTCGAGAAGGAAAGGACGGAATTCAATAAATCATCAACAATAATGGCAATAAAGCGTAACTCTAAATCTTTTGCAGAGGCATAGGCCTTACGAAATGAATGAAGCTGGCACAAAATATGTAAAATCGATCAGCTGCTGAAATTCACTCCTTCCGACTATCTGAGGACAAGAAGGCGATAGGAAGAAATAAAAAAGAAATCGGTACGAGGGGCGTTCACTACGTAATTCAAAGCGTTTCTTCCTGAAAGCAAGTTGGCATAACTCAGGCTTCCAACACACCACATTATTTCCTACCCTTTTGGCTACAAAACCTTATTTTTCAACATAATCTCCGTTTTATGTGACGGCCTTATGCCACCTTACTGTGAGGGTCTGTATGGCCGCATGGCACCACTCTACCGGTCGACGCCGGAACCAACGTCTTGCAGCATCAATAGCCTCCACATCATCCACGTACTGCTTCCCGCGAAGTGCGTCCTTCATTGGATGGAAATCGGAGGGTGCGAGATACGCCCAGTGGGGTGGATGCGGAAGAAGAGTCCAATGAAATTTTGTGAGCTCCTGTCGGGTGCGCAGACTTCTATAAGCTGTTGCGTTGTCATGGAGAAGGAGAAATTCGTTTGCATTTTTGTGGCGACGAATAAGCTGAAGTTAATACCTGCCGGCAGCATAATACACACTTCAGAGTTCAAGGCTGCACCATGACGGAGGACATCAAACAGAATAACAGAGTCCCAAAAGTCAGTCGCCATGACTTTACTGGCTGAGGTTGTGGCTTTGAACTACACTACTGGCCATTAAAATTCCTACACCAAGAAGAAATATAGATGATAAACGGGTATTCATTGGACAAATATATTATATTAGAACTGACATGTCATTACATTTACACGCAATTTGGGAGCACAGATCCTGAGAAATGAGTACCCCGAACAACCACCTCTGGCCGTAATAATGGCCTTGATACGCCTGGGCATTGAGTCAAACAGAGCTTTGATGGCGTGTACAGGTACAGCTGCCCATGCAGCTTCAACACCTTACCACAGTTCATAAAGAGTGGTGAGTGGCGTATGGTGACGAGCCAGTTGCTCGGCCACCTTTGACCAGACGTTTTCAGTTGGTGAGAGTTCTGGAGAGTGTGCTGGCCAGGGCAGCACTCGAACATTATCTGTATCCAGAAAGGCCCGTACAGGACCTGCAACATGCGTTCGTGCATCATCCTGCTGAAATGTAGGGTTTCGCAGGGATCGAATGAAGGGTAGAGCCACGGGTCGTAACACATCTGAAATGTAACGTCCACTGTTCAAAGTGCCGTCAATCCGAACAAGAGGTGACCGAGACGTGTAACCAGTGGCACCCCATACCATCACGCCCGATGATACGCCTGTATGGCGATGACGAATACACGCTTCCAATGTGCGTTCACCGCGCTGTCGCCAAACACGGATGCGACCATCATGCTGCTGTAAACAGAACCTGGATTCATTCGACAAAATGACGTTTTGCCATTCGTGCACCCAGGTTCGTCGTTGGGTACACCACTGCAGGCGCTCCTGTCTGTGATGCAGCGTCAAGGGTAACCGCAGCATTGGTCTCCGAGCTGATAGTCCATGCTGCTGCAAACGTCGTCGAACTGTTCGTGCAGATCGTTGTTGTCTTGCAAACGTCCCCATCTGTTGACTCAGGGATCGAGATGTGGCTGCACGATCCGTTACAGCCATGCCGATAAGATGCCTGTCATCTCGACTGCTAGTGACACGAGGCCCTTGGGATCCAGCACGGCGTTCCGTATCACGCCCCTGAACCCACCAATTCCATATTCTGCTAACAGTCATTGGATGTCGACTAACGCGAGCAGCAATGTCGCGATACGATAAACCGCAATCGCGATATGCTACAATCCGACTTTGATGGTACGCATTTCTCCTCCTTACATGAGGCGTCACAACAACGTTTCACCAGGCAACGCCGGTAAACTGCTGTTTGTGTATGAGACATCGGTTGTAAACTTTCCCCATGTCAGCACGTTGTGGGTGGCGCCACCGACGCCAGCCTTGTGTGAATGCTCTGGAAAGCTAATCATTTGCATACCACAGCATGTTCTTCCTGGCGGTTAAATTTCGCGTCTGTCGCACGTCATCTTCGTGGTGCAGCAATTTTAATGGCCAATAGTGTATCTCTTCGAAGGAGCGGTGGTGTGGCACCACTCCGTGGATTGCCCTTTTCTTTCCTGTTCGAAGTGATGAACCCATTTTCATCGCTAGTGACAAAAATTGTCGTGATCAGTTCCGCACGGATGGTCCTTATTTGCTCATTATGGTCTTCTAATAGGTGGCAAGGAAACCCAGTGGGAATACACCTTTGAGTAAGCCAATTGGTTGACGAGTGTGTCAGCACTGTCAACAGAGACGTCAAGTTGTGCAGCGAGGTGTTTGGTTTTTATCTGTCGATCTTGCAAAATGAGAGTGTCCCCACGTTCCAACATTTCATGAGTCACAGCCGTGTGCGGCCAGTGGCACACGGAGATGGGACAGGTTTGCGCGACCTTGTTGCGATGATGTCAGCCGCCTCTCCCATGGGCTCTCCGTGCTTTTATGTTAACTGCCAGGTCTCCGTAGACATTCTACAAGTGTCGATGAATATCTGCAATGCTCTGGTTTTCCGCCACAAGAAACTCAGCGAAGTACGTACAGCATTACACTTCCTTTCCGTTGCCCAGGTCGCTACTGCAAGATGCCGGAGCGGAATACGACGCGAAGGTGAGCCACTTCGAAATCTGGTGATGGACAAAATATTCATCATCACTCTTGTAGCCTCTTATGTAGGCCGTGTTTATCGACAATCTCATGCTCAGGGAAGGAAATGCACGCTTAGAAATGTAGACTAACATTTGCAACATCAGTCTACCAGAGGATCCCAGAGAAACTTCTAAGATCGAACATTATAACGTTCCCAGAGGAAATGAAACCTATGTCAGAAAATAATCATGGCACCATTCGCGTGAAACACAGCTAAGTTCTTTCTTACACGATGGCCGGCCGGGGTGGACGAGCGGTTCTAGGCGCTTCAGTCTGGAACCGCGCGACCGGTACGGTCGCAGGTTCGAATCCTGCCTCGGGCATGGATGTGTGTGATGTCCTTAGGTTAGTTAGGTTTAAGTGGTTCTAAGTTCTAGGGGACTGATGACCTCAGAAGTTGAGCCCCATAGTTCTCAGAGCCATTTGAACCATTTTTTTCTTACACGATGTATAGAAAATAGCACATGCAGGCGACCAAGTAGATTCTGTTTTATTATAGGCATTCGACACTGTACTACAATGCAGACTAATAATCAAGAAACATTCGTCCGTAGTAACCGCACGGATGTGCGACTGCCTTAAAGAATTGCCGGCCGTAATGGTCGAACGGTTCTAGGCGCTTCACTCTGGAACCGCGCGACCGCTACGGTCGCAGGTTCGAATCCTGCCTCGGGCATGGATGTGTGTGACGTCCTTAGGTTAGTTAGGTTTAAGTACATCTACGTTCTAGGGTACTGATGACCTCAGATGTTAAGTCCCATAGTGCTCAGAGCCATTTGAACCTTAAGGAATTCAGCCCAACAAAACACAGTACGTTACAGCGAACACCGAACGCCCAACGGAAATGAAAGCAACATCGGGTGTGGCCGAAGTAAGCAATAGGGCCACTTACATTCTCAGTACACAAACGACTGACAAGAGAGAGTCATTGTTGTTCTGAGTTTGTCCACTGACGATTCAGTTCGCCTTGTTTGGGAAAGCAAATGAAAGTGTCATTAATGAATATCTTCACAGTCAGCTTCAAGCCTTCACCGCGGGACACAAAGATATTGAGCATCTTTGGTCGTAATTTAAAGGTGTTGTCCACCACGTGCTAGAGAAATATGTGCCTAGCAAAAATATAGAGGAGGGAAAGGATCCACCTTGGTTCAACAAACATATTAGGAAGTTGCTGAGAAAGGAGAGAATTTTGCATAGTCGTTTTAAACGTAGTTACTGCCCTGCTGACAAACAGAAATTATGTGAAATGAAAGCAGCTGTCAAAAGGTCAAAGAGAGATTCTTTTAACGAATTTGAAAGCAATATTTTATCTGCAGATTCTAAAAATAACCCCAAAAAATTTTGGTCGTACGTAAAATCTATGATCGCTACAAATAATTCAATACCTTCTCTTGCTGACAGAACGGGTAATAAAACGGATAATGATAAACAGAAGGTCGAAGTTCTAAACCTAACTTTCAAAAACTCGTTTACGGTAGAGGACTGCAGCATCATTCCCCCTTTCAACTATCGAACAAACCCACGGATGGCTGATATAGTGTTTAGTGTATCTGGGACTGTAAAACGGTTAAGATCCCTAGATGCCAGGAAGGCATCTGGCCCAGACGGTATCCAGGTAACATTTTATGTTGACTATGCTACAAATACAGCACCATTCTTATCCATCATCTATCAGAGATCACTGGAACAGTGGAAAGTTCCACGGGACTGGAAGAAGCCCCAGGTCATAGCAATCTATAAAAAGGGTAGAAAATCGGATGCACATAATTACCGGCCAACTTTACTGACATGGATTTGTTGTAGAGTCATGCAACATATTTTTTGTTCATACATAATGACCTTTCTAGACTCTGAGAAGCTCATCTGCAGAAAGCAGCACGGTTTTAGGAAACAGCGGTCATACGAGACATAGCTGGCCCTCTTTGTGCATTATATACAACAGGCTCTAGATACCGGCTCCCAGATTGATGCCATATTCCTCGACTTTCGAATGGCGTTCGACTCAGTTCCGCACAGTCGCTTGCTCCAAAAAGTGCGCGCTTATGGTTTCTATCCGATGACATACGCGGTTGGATAGAAAGTTTTCTAACAGACAGAGAGCAGTATGTCTTCCTGAATGGGGAGACTTCAACACAAACAAGCGTAACATCAGGTGTGCCCCATGGCAGCGTAATAGGTCCGCTGATTTTTACGATTTGCATAAACGATCTTATTTGATGGTATTGACAGCGGCATTAGACTGTTTTCCGATGATGCTGTAGTCTACAGAAAAGTAGGATCACACGAAAGTTGTGAAGAAATCAGTGAGGATTTGCAGAAAATAAATGCATGGTGTAATGACTGGCAGTTATCTCTCAATATTAGTAAGTGTAATCTACTGCGTATAACAAAGCGAAAATCCCCATTAATGCACGAGTACACAATAAATGCCCAGTCTTTGGAAGCGGTAACATCCGTCAAGTATCTGGGTGTGACTATTCGAAATGATCTCAAATGGAACGATCAGATTACACAAGTAACGGGTAAGGCGAACTCTAGATTGCGGTTTATTGGTAGGATCCTGAAGCGATGCAGTCCTTACAGTACGTTAGTTCGTCCAGTCTTAGAGTATTGTTTGTCAGTATGGGACCCTTACCAGTTGGGTCTTATTCAAGAGATTGAGAAGGTCCAAAGAAGAGCGGCAAGATTCGTGACTGATACATTTAGCCATCGCAAGAGCGTTACAAATCTAATAGAAAGTTTGAAGTGGGACACACTTGCAGATAGACGCCGCGCTAAACGAAAAGGGCTGCTCACTAAATTCCAAAATCCGATCTTCGCCGTGGATGTAGAGTATATATTATTACCACCAACTTTTAAATCGCGCAGTGATCACCATTCAAAGATAGTGGAAATTATAGCTCGTACTGAGGTGTTGAGACAGTCGTTTTTCCCTCGCGCGATCCCCGAGTGGAACAGGCGAGGCAGGAGAGGGGGGTTGGGGGGGGGGGGATATGACTTTGGCGCGAATAGTGCGCTCCGCCACACAAGGCTTGATGGCTAGCGGAGTATAGATGTACACGTAGAAAGTAACCGCTCTGGATGACCGAATGGAAGTGCATAACCCTTTAAAATGTGGAGCGACGGAATATGTCTACAGCTGAACTTGTGTAGAATTAGGAGCTATTGTTGGTTTGACTTACCATGTAAGTGGCGGTAATATGATGTTCGCTTTATGACCAGAAGTCAAGTAATGTAACTACCACAGGATGACCACGAATCACTTGGAAACGGTCGTACAGCCACAATTTTGATAGTGTCCAAAAGGAAATAAAGGAACTGTGAAGTGGCGAAAGCGTTACAGTGCAGATGCAGGCACACAGTCTGTCAGTTTTCGGTCTGTACACCAACGAACAGAATTGGCAGAAACTCGTTGATGCTGGCACAGAGTAGTAGGCTCCCCCCACCTCTCCCTCCCCACCACCACCAATCCCTACAAACAAAGTACATTGGCAAAGTACAGATACTGATGTAGAGGGAGCAAGGGAGGAGGAATGGTGGCGTTTGGTTGCTAATCATCAGATACTGCACCAAGTCTTCAAATCTTGGGTTGGATTCCCGTCTTCTTCGAATTAACCCATTGGATGGCTGCATTATACACTTTACATTGGAGCGCTACATTCTTCGATGTGTTATCCACACGATACAGATACCACTCCGTGAAAGGTAATGGCAGTTATCTCTTTTAGTACCTTAAGGCATTCTCGCGTTGTTCCAGGCTTAGCTGACGGAGTTTGTTTCACGCAACATGTGATCGTTTCAACAGGCGCATCCACTTTAGGCAAGTGATGATCTTTTATAGATATTTTGCGTACGAATAGAGGTACTACAATGAAATAAAATGTTCATATGCACAGTTTAAATAGTGCCCTGTGTTGCCACATTGTGTTGTTCCTGTATGCGTGAACATAGGCGAGATGTCGACCCTGGTCTTTGACTTTGAAGGTTAATACCTTTATCCAAAGATCTTAAAACAGCCAGCCAATAACCGTACATTTCAGCTCCGTAGAGCACTGAGTAGTTCGCTTTCATCGTGCATACACAATGACGCCATCGTCGCGTAAGGAAATTCTGTTTAGTATATACGTCGAGAATACGACGTTCGTGATGCCACCTCAATGAGAGTTGCCGCGATTACGGCACATAAACACGAGACGACGAGAACATTGTTCCCGTGTTATGGAGATAATCTTTCCTCTAGGTCACTGGAAACAGCAACGACGCCGTGAGCAGGAGACAGAGGTTTCAGTCCAAAGGACGATAAAGAGAGGAAGGACGCCTTTGTCTCGGTACGCTATGTTGCAGAACTGCAGTATTTATCAGTCACGCTGGTAGTTTTTTTTTTTTTTTTTTCCTGTGACAACACTTTATGGCCGTTTTCCAGTCTTAACTTCTTAACTTTCTTTTGTATTTACTAGGAAAACGCCAATCCCACTGAAACACAGTTATTTACCTCAACATTGGAGGAAAACTAGAATACACCGTCTGCCTGCGAGTGGACTAAATTCGGTTCTGTACGTGTCAATATTTTAACTCAGTGTTGCACGTGAGATGGGAACGGGAAGCAAGCCATGAGAGCTACAATCGTTAAAGCAGTAGTGAGACTGGAAAGGACTAGTCAATATACCAGCTCGCAAGTTACTAATTTTTCTCTGTAGCCTCGCGACTATCGGCTGCCAAAATAATGACACTAACAAAGGAAAGAAAAAGAAGCAAGATAGGAAAGAACAAAGGGGAGAAAAAATAAAAAGACTGATGAGAAACCACTGAAGATAGAGGATTTTTTAATATAATACCTTAGTAATAAGACAAACGGGAATTGCACTTAACGTGTTGACAATTGCAGATAGGTCTACACAGTCATACAGAGTGTTACGGAAACTTATTATTTTTGTAACTGTTTTCTATTTCATTGTTACGTGGGCATGATCGCGAAGAGGATGAGAGTGGAGAGGGAAGTCGGAGTGGTGGAGAGAATGAAGAAGCGCGCACGTGATAGAGAGAAGATAAATGATTAATTTTAACTATTCCATTCGGAATCAACAAGGTTGAGGTTACGGATATGAAAGTAGCTAGGATGATTGCAGGTACTAGTAGATGGGAACAATGGCAGGAGGGTGTCCACAATGAGGAAATCAAAGAAAAACTGGGAATGAACTCTATAGATGTAGCAGTCAGGATGAACAGGCTTAGATGGTGGGGTCATGTTACACGCATGGTTCAAATGGCTCTGAGCACTATGGGACTCAACTGCTGTGGTCATCAGTCCCCTAGAACTTAGAACTACTTAAACCTAACTAACCTAAGGACATCACACACATCCATGCCCGAGGCAGGATTCGAACCTGCGACCGTAGCAGTCGCACGGTTCCGGACTGCGCGCCTAGAACCGCGAGACCACGGCGGCCGGCTGTTACACGCATGGGAGAAGCAATGTTACCCAAGAGACTCATGGGTTCAGCAGTAGAGGGTAGGAGGAGTCGGGGCAGACCAAGGAGAAGGTACCTGGATTTGGTTAAGAATGATTTTGAAGTAATAGGTTTAACATCAGAAGAGGCACCAATGTTAGCACTGAATAGGGGATCATGGAGGAATTTTATAAGGGGGCTATGCTCCAGACTGAACGCTGAAAGGCATAATCAGTCTTAAATGATGATGATGATGATGATGATTCCATTCGGAAGACGATGAAAAATTGATGAATAGTAATGACTTCATTCCCAAGACATCTCCAAGTTTCTGCCAAGTTTATTACTTCTACTAAGGAATATCTAGTAGTATCTGTTAAACTTAGGATACCTTAATGAATATTTTGTAACTACCCCGTATGGCTTGAACACGGTTGGCCCTTACCAGTTTAATTACCCTGCATCTGTGTCACTAAGTCTGAAAAAAATTATGCACATAATGTGTGCGACGCATCGCACATCAAAACCACACACATAAAAAACGTTTTGAATCACCCAGGTCCGCAGAACTCCTGAAGATATACGTAGACTGAAATTACAATGAAATCCAAACCTTTAGCTGCTTACAGGCGTTGATAAATATCAACGGGGACAGCTGAAAATATGTGCCCCGACCGGGACTCGAACCCAGGATCTCCTGCTTACATGGTACACGCTCTATCGGTCTGAGCCACCGAGGACACAGAGTACAGTGCGACTGCAGGGATTTGTCTCCGGCACGCTCCCCGTGAGACCCACATTTTTCAACTTACTGTCCACACACCACATTTGTAGTGCCTCTGCCCACTATACCCATAACACATGGCAGTCAATCTACCGATTCCCGTAAGAGTTCGGACAATGTGAGTGAATCCGCACTGAAGAAGATCATTGGCCAGTAAACCTTATCTATATGAAGATGGTATCTGTTTTTTCGGACATGTCCGAAAGAATAGATGCCATCTTCATATAGACATTGATTGTCGATATTGTATCACAGACACAGTCCCTTTGACTGTTCAGAGACGTCGCTAAATCCGCCCAAAGATGTAAACAACCATGTATGAGCAGCGCCTAATAGACGGAGGGGGTCCGACAGGCGATCAGTTGTAGTCATTCCACCAGAATGGAGGTTCAGGGCTCATGTTGCCTGCAGTTCAATCATGACTAGACGGTCAACACCGCGGTTCGATCGCGTCCGCATTGTTACTTTGTGCCGGGAAGGGCTCTCAACAAGTAAAGTGTCCCGGCGTCTTGGAGTGAACCAAAGCAATGTTATTCGGAGTTGGAGGGGATACAGAGAGACGGGAACAGTCGATGACATGCCTCGCTCAGGCCGCTCAAGGGCTACTACTGCAGTGGATGACCGCTACCTACGCATTATGGCTCGGAGGAAACCTGACAGCAAGTACCACAGTGTTGAATAATGCTTTTCGTGGAGCCACATGACGTCGTGTTATGACTCAATGTGTGCGCAGTAGGCTCCATGATGCGCAACTTCACTCCCGATGTCCACGGCGAGGTCCATCTTTGCAACCACGACACCATGCAGCGCGGTACAGATGGGTCCAATAACAAGCCGAATGGACCGCTCAGGATTGGTGTCACTTTCTCTTCACAGATGAGTGTCGCATATGCCTTCCACCACGTCAGGCTGAATGCCTTAGACACACTGCCCAGCGAGTGCAGCAAGGTGGAGGTTCCGTGCTGTTTGGGGGTGGAGTTATGTGGGTCGGACGTACGCCGCTGGTGGTCATGGAAGGCGCCATAACGGCTGTACGATACGTGGATGCCATCCTCCGACCTATAGTGCAACCATATCTGCAGCAAATTGGTGAGGCATTCGTCCTCATGGACGAGAATTCGCGCCCCCATCGTGCACATCTTGTGAGTGACTCATTTCAGGATAACGACATCGCTCGACCATAGTGTCCAGCATGTTCTCCAGACATGAACCCCAGCGAACAAGCCTGGGATAGATTGAAAAGGGCTGTTTATGGACGACGTGACGCACCAACCACTCTGAGGGATCCACGCGAATCGCCGTTGAGGAGTGGGACAATCTGGACCAATAGTGCCTTGATGAACTTGTGGATAGTATGCCACGACGAATACAGGCACGCATCAATGCAAGAGGACGTGCTACTGGATATTAGAGGTACCGGTGTGTACAGCAATCTGGACCACCACCACTGAACATCTCAGTGTGTGGCGTTACAGCATGCAATGTGTGGTTTTCATGAACAATAAAAAGGGCGGAAAATGATGCTGATCTATATTCCAATTTTCTGTACAGCTTCTGGAGTTCTCGGAATCCAGGTGATGCAAACTTTTTTTTATGTGTGTACGAAACCCAGACACGTATTTCGGTCGCAGTTTTTGCGAAATAGATCCCTACCCTTAAGAACTGCGATATGATAATACAAGCAACAACAGTTCTTTTGAACACACAGACCGTGCGATGTGGTGGTGTGGTTAGCACACTGGACTCGCATTCGGGAGGAGAGCCGCGCGGAGTGACCACGCGGTTTGAGGTGTCATGTCACGGACTGCAATGCCCCTCGCGCTGGAGGTTCGAGTTCTCCCTCGGGCATGGGTGTGTGTGTTGTTCTTACTAGGGGAGGCCGCCAATTGTGAAACTCAGATTCGATTCATACTGCGCATAATAAAAGCCCATGGCCAGAGGTGTAATGTGGCAAAGCACCAACATGCACTTCTCAGCCGTTGTCGAGAAAATCGAGTTAAAAGAAACCGTTGCGGTGAAATACTCTCTACGATTAACAATTTTCTACAGCGTCGTGGGGCAGCGGTAAGCGCTCGGGTTGGTAATCCGAAAGTCGCCGGATGGAATCTCGCGCCATGCAACCTTTTTATTTTTTCGTATTTGTTTTTTGTAATTCATATATATATATATATATATATATATATATATATATATATATTTATTTATTTATTTATTTCACAAATGTTATTAATTGTCTTCATAATGTTAACCACGTATAGTTAACGGAAGACGTAGAAACGATATTCCGAAACGAATACGTGTAGCGTAAGTCAAACATTCGAATTAGAATAGAGACCCCACGAACACAAATTTGCTGTGGCAGGTATGAAATACACTCCAGGAAATGGAAAAAAGAACACATTGACACCGGTGTGTCAGACCCACCATACTTGCTCCGGACACTGCGAGAGGGCTGTACAAGCAATGATCACACGCACGGCACAGCGGACACACCAGGAACCGCGGTGTTGGCCGTCGAATGGCGCTAGCTGCGCAGCATTTGTGCACCGCCGCCGTCAGTGTCAGCCAGTTTGCCGTGGCATACGGAGCTCCATCGCAGTCTTTAACACTGGTAGCACGCCGCGACAGCGTGGACGTGAACCGTATGTGCAGTTGACGGACTTTGAGCGAGGGCGTATAGTTGGCATGCGGGAGGCCGGGTGGACGTACCGTTGAATTGCTCAACACGTGGGGCGTGAGGTCTCCACAGTACATCGATGTTGTCGCCAGTGGTCGGCGGAAGGTGCACGTGCCCGTCGACCTGGGACCAGACCACAGCGACGCACGGATGCACGCCAAGACTGTAGGATCCTACGCAGTGCCGTAGGGGACCGCACCGCCACTTCCCAGCAAATTAGGGACGCTGTTGCTCCTGGGGTATCGGCGAGGACCATTCGCAACCGTCTCCATGAAGCTGGGCTACGGTCCCGCACACCGTTAGGCCGTCCTCACGCCCCAACATCGGGCAGCCCGCCTCCAGTGGTGTCGCGACAGGCGTGAATGGAGGGACGAATGGAGACGTGTCGTCTTCAGCGATGAGAGTCGCTTCTGCCTTGGTGCCAATGATGGTCGTATGCGTGTTTGGCGCCGTGCAGGTGAGCGCCACAATCAGGACTGCATACGACCGAGGCACACAGGGCCAACACCCGGCATCATGGTGGGGGGAGCGATCTCCTACACTGGCCGTACACCACTGGTGATCGTATAGGGGACACTGAATAGTGCACGGTACATCCAAACCGTCATCGAACCCATCGTTCTACCATTCCTAGACCGGCAAGGGAACTTGCTGTTCCAACAGGACAATGCACGTCCGCATGTATCCCGTGCCACCCAACGTGCTCTAGAAGGTGTAAGTCAACTACCCTGGCCAGCAAGATCTCCGGATCTGTCCCCCATTGAGCATGTTTGGGACTGGATGAAGCGTCGTCTCACGCGGTCTGCACGTCCAGCACGAACGCTGGTCCAACTGAGGCGCCAGGTGGAAATGGCATGGCAAGCCGTTCCACAGGACTACATCCAGCATCTCTACGATCGTCTCCATGGGAGAATAGCAGCCTGCATTGCTGCGAAAGGTGGATATACACTGTACTAGTGCCGACATTGTGCATGCTCTGTTGCCTGTGTCCATGTGCCTGTGGTTCTGTCAGTGTGATCATGTGATGTATCTGACCCCAGGACGCTGTAGAAAATCTTTAATCGTAGAGAGTACTTCACCGCAACGGTTTCTTTTAACTGTCGATTTTCTCGACAACGGCTGAGAAGTGCATCTTGGTGCTTTGCCACATTACACCTCTGGCCATGAGCTTTTATTATGCGCAGTATGAATCAAATCTGAATTTCACAATTGGCGGCCTCCCCTTGTTAGCATAAGTTAGTTTAAGTAGTGTGTAAGGAGAGGGACCGATGACCTCTGCAGTTTGGTTCCTTAGGAATTCACACACAGTTGAACATTCGGGAGGAGAACGATTGTTCATATCGCCGTCCGGACATTCAGATTTAGGTTTTCCCTTTACCGTTTCCCTAAATCGCTTCAGGGAAATGCTGGAATGGTTCCTTTCTAACGGTTACGGCCAATTTCGTTTCCCATCCTTTCGTAATGCGAGCTTATATTGCGTCTCTAATGACCGCGCTGTCGAAGGGATCTTACGGGGAGTTGGACCGCCCTATCCCGACAATGTTAAATTTAGTAACTTGGCTTCCCTGTATTTCAGGAATAACTGTAGCTATTGACGTGAAACTTTTACAGAACATTAAGCTGTATATTCTGAGCCTACTGAACTACAATAAATGCATTTCAGCCACTGCTTTCGGAAATACAATTTTTTAATTACACGGTTAAAACTTTGTGTACTTTTTTGGTCGTTATCCTAAATAATTTTAATTATACATAATATTACGTTCTTCTTTTAGTTCAGTAGATCCAGGATATGTATATTATTATTCCCTGAAAACTTGAATACTCTACTCGAAGTGGTTTCTGAAATTTAGTGAAAAATGCATTAGAAAATGCAAATCTTCAGGAACGGCTTCTAAAGTTTCAAAAGACTGTATCTCACGTAATATATGCTTAATTTTTTTAATTTTTAGTCACTCAGAATCACCCTGCACCATACTGTGTATCATCCTCTCAATTTTCTTCTAGTTTTTTTCTTCTTTTCTTCTTTCTGAACTCCTTAGTGGCCAACTGTGTTTCATACCCTGCTTTATCAATGCGAACCTTGTCCACCCGTTCAAGTTCTCTGGTGCAGTTTGCTCCAAGATTAATTCCCATATGCTGTAGCTCTTTCACCTTACCAATGTTGTCATCATTAAAAGCAATAACAGCAACACTGACCCCCCACTTTAGTGTCTTCATTCCAACAAAAACATTTTTTGTAAGCGAGGCCATATAAGATTATTGAACGACGCATTGGGATTTTGGGTCGGACCATGCAGACACTTCTTCAGTAATTCAGGATTTGCCAGGTCTCTGTAAATAGGTTTTATGATACCCATGACTGCTGTTGCTGTGGAATGTTTATGGCTGTATGGACTGTTTGAGTACTGGACGTCAAGATAATTGCACCATGAATCAGGTCCAGGAGGGCAAAGGTGGTGTACTGGTTATTCATCAGTTGACAATCTGTGGAAGAAGGTAGCCCATACTGCCTGCTTCATTTTCAACAAATCCTCCGTATTATTTCTAATGGCCATCTCATAATACTGGTGTAGTTCATCTATCAGTTTGTCTGTCAGCCTGCCTCTTGTGCTTTACCATCAGAAAGTTTCTTGTTTCTCAAACTTTGTTTCAACTTCCTCAAACTGGTGCCCATTCTCTTCTGGACATGACCAACACTTTCCAGTTTTGTGATAATGTTCTCACCATAAGGCTGAGCGGCTACTACACTGTTATAAGCTTTCGCGTCTCCATCACCTAAGATCCTAGTGTAACACACTCCCTTTTCGTTTACAGATCGACTAAAAATTTCAATAGCTGCAGAGGCCTCCATACCACCACTTGTTCCTTCATATGTCTGTCACAGATATGCCCTCCTTCACTCCCTGATTTACACTTAGAACAATGTTTGGTTAAAATCTGGAAATTTGTTACCTTTCCAGTATCCACACTGGTCACCTTAGCAACAGAATTCTTAGATCTGTAGCCGCGTTTCTGCCAAGTGCCACCAAAAGCTACTGATATATCAGTCATATCATTATTTATTTCAATAGCTTCGTTTGCAGCACCCTTAATTGACTTACATGCAACAGGTTCCACAGCAGCTCCAATATATCATGCATACTTGTATATTTTACAAGGTGGGCGTGGCATACTCATCACGGCACACATTGTTTCTGTTGCCATGTGTCCTTTGCCAATAGCTCTCAATCCATAAAACCACCTAACATTTACTTCAAAATAATTATCTTTACACTTATTAGAATTCCAAAATAAATGAGTAAAGTTTCCTGGCTAGTCCATTTGATACCTCACTGGCGTCATGTAAACTAACTGGCCCTCCACATTTTTTACAGCACACACAGTCACCTAATACCCTTCTTAGGATGTGTAAATCTATCAGACTATAACCTAACCTACTACTCACATCACTTTCGTTTTGAGAAAACTGTGTATCACAACGTTTTATTTTAATCTTCGAAGCACTAATGGGTGTTTCTCTTGATACTGACGAATTTGCCTGTATTTCATTGTCTGTAACTTCACACGCCACATATCGAACACAATGTTTCCCTTTATTCGAAAATCTTTTACCATGAAACCCACGTTTCTTAAAAACACTTCGTTTTGGCGTCATACTTTACTTTTTGAGAGACTTACCAACCTATTTGTCACTTTTCCTCGGAAAAACGTTAGCACTTCGACATACTTGAACAACGCGTGTTTGTACTATGAAACTATACGATACTGTTTTTGACAGTGCTACCAATACAAACACGTAATTTAAACTTTATAACACAGCAATCCACAGTCCTCTATGTAAAAAAATTACCGATTTTATTAGATCTTAAAGTAATGCACGTAAAAATTTTAACATTTTCAACTGGTGTAGATAATAGAAAAATATCCGTTCTAACTCCCCTTAAGCTCTAATTTCCTTCCTTTCTTTTTGAATCTACAAATCACACCTAGAAAACAAACCTGTCAAACGACTGTATTGGAAATTTCATTCCAAAATTAATGCAGAGAGGGCCCGAGAAAATGTTGCAATTAAACTGTGGTAAAAATCATAAAGTGTTCAGTGATGTACTTTCGTTGGTATTATTAACGTAAACCTCCTATCCGAGATTCTATTTTTCAGTAGCTTGGGCAGTAGAAGGAAAGCATGATAAATAACTCAACGAATCTCCAACCGCTGTTTAAGAGAACAAGTCGACGAATTATTTAATTCATTCCTAAATATTGATGAAATACTCTCCGTTTATTTGTAAGCAAAATGCTCATTGTTCGATCGTCTCCGTTGAGAAAGATACTGTGAAACAATGCATTTATCTACGATGGACAAGTAAAGCGTGAACGTTTGTTTTTGTTTGGAACTGCGGAAAACAATGACGGAGACGCATACGATGTTGCTTCAAGTACGGAAAAAAGTGTTTGGGAGGAAATTGTTTACGATTGGATGAGGTTTCTTGTTGAAAAGGAACAGTCGATACTACGCCACTTTCTGGTCGCCAGACAACAAGCTTAACGACAGACAACATGGGCTAAGTGTGGTAGAAGCCTACGGTATATCAGACTGTTATCTGATGAGTACGGGATTACCAAGTCTACCGTCAGCCGTCGTTCAAAAAGATTACTATTAAGAATTCACAGTCCACTTTGAGATTTAATTTAATTACATAGGTTCTGCAGATTTATTTATCTGGATATCAGGGTCACCGGCCTGCTTCAAAGGTCAAAGTGGCGTCATTTCACAAAGTTTTTGAGCTAGTCAGTCCATGATCAGAAATGGTGAAACACTGTGTTACAATAAAGATGTTGAGAAGGCAATCGTCAGTCACAGGACACGAATGTTCGCATGCATCCTATTTCAAAACACATCTTTATACCCATATGTTGCGTGTAAATCACCACCCGGCGTGCCTATAGAAGGGCGGATCCGGAAATTTCATGCAACGAACAAATAATTACTCAATATGCCGTAAGGAAAACAGATAGTCGTACAATTGTAATGGCCGTGTCTTAGCTACAATATTCCTTCTGGTTAATATTTGTTCTTAAATTTTATTTACTTACTAGTTGACAAACCCGGCACTGCCAATTACTAATTTTCTTTTAGAAACGAAAACAAAAGGTGAACTGTGTCTGTAGAGTGATACCGAAATAAAAAAATTCATTTCCATGTACTCGTGAAAACATCTCTGAAATCACGAAACAGTTGTAAAAAGAAATGTACATAATGTATAAATGTACAATGCGACAGTAGCTAATGGTTACTGCTGAGTGTAACTGCTCTTCCAAACAGCTTCCTGTACGAGCAAACCAGTTACGTCTTTACCTGATATTGCTCGTTCATTACGCACCTGGGCTATGCACGGCTCTGTTTAAAAAAATAGCTCGATGTAATCATAGGGTCGAGAGACGCACTTCTGCTTTCAAGCCCCGTAGCTAATTCGCTTCAAATAATAACCTGTAGCTGTGATCATGCAGTCATATTGTCTATGCATTGGCTAGAACTGAGAGTTAGTAAAATACACAGAAATACAAAATGAAAGTTAAATGAATAATTTAGTAATAAGGGTTCTATTTTGTCATCTGTAATTGATGTGGATGACAGAGAATTATATTAAATAATATTTATTCAAGAAAGGACATCTCAAATAAAGGGGAAGTGGTCTTACGATTGTCAATCAAAATACAGGCAGAAAATACCCTTATCAAACGTAGTAAAGTTACGTTGAGAGTATTACGAGAATGGTAGTAAACTCACCAAATTAAATAGTCATCAATGGCACGTGAAAACTAAGTCCATTTCGTAATCACAATGCACCATTTCATAGTCCAACATGATGATTTACAAATTAACACACATGATGCAAAGATGAGTAACTCATACTCCGTCTATCCTCAGTTCCGTAAATCATGCGGAAAAAGAGTCCTATTCTGGGGCACATTCAGATCTTTCTTGAGTTAGAGTCCTTTCAAAAGTTAGAGTATTGTAGCGGCCGTTACTGCCCAAAATAAATCTCCTATGTGACAGACTCATACACGTTACCTCTGGCAGGTCTGCTTTTTCCAGCACTCGACACAAAGTATCTGTGGAGATCTGACCGAAAAGGGTCCTCAGAAGTTAAAGTCTCAGAGCGGCTGTTCACTTTCCAGAATTTATCACCTATGCGTCTGAATCATGTGCGTTACCACAGGCAGGTCTGTCTTCTTCAGGCATAAACGTAAAAGTGTCCAGAATCGCTCCTTGGGACTCTTCAGTCGAAAAGTCTCAGTCTCCACTTGACTCCCACAGTGTTTCGCTACTGTCTGCTTCTCGATTGGCTGAAGGCCGTCCCCACCAAAAATTCATTGTCCTTAAGATATACATACAGTGTTTGATTCAACTTGACCACTTCCCAGACTAAAATAATATAGTACAACAATATTTAAATAACGAAATGTCATAAACAATCAGTTGCACTCAGGTCATTTACACTAAATAGAAGTAATAGGCGGCTCATAGATAAATAAGCAAGAATTCTTGTGCAAATGTGCTCACGATAAAGGACAACAAATTGTCCTCAAATATTTTTTAAATAAGTAGTATCGTATTCTTAATAGAAGTATCTTTTAGTTTTTTTTCAATTGTGATGTCTGCTAACACATGTGACTGATGACTTTCAAATTAGGGCAGTTTTTTAATATCACTAGCAATTAAAATTTGAACAAAGCTACTGGCAAAATAGTAAACTGTTAATTAAATAAATACGCAAGTATGACAAAACATAAGGTACTGATGGTGTGTTGGTTTGCTGTGTTAATGCAGAGGATACGATGTTCAGACAAACATATACTTAACAAAAAGGATATAGAAGACGTCATTAAGCCAGAAATTAAATACACGAAGAGACGTAGCTTTTAGAGATGGTACCTACAATGCAACGCAATCATCTGAGATATTGTTTGTTGAAATAACTTAAAGCAATTAAACATGTTAATTCAGAGTTTTATTGAGTAAATGTTGATTCACCGTGAAATATTTACTTCTGTAGTTTCAAAGACATTCAAATACTTTCTATCATTTGCGTGAGATCACTGATGTATTCATATTTGCATTATATTTGATTGTAAATTATTATAGACTTTCAAAGAGCTGTAAGAATCTGTCTCTCAGTTTGTCTCTAAGTCCACCACAGCTGGGAGTGTGGACAGCCCTCTTAAGCGATCGACGCATCATCCAAATCTCCCATACCAAGATTTTCCCCACATCCGGTCCTTTGCTGAAGCTCTCGCACCTCGCACGCCTGGAGTGGCCGCCTTACGTCTTCGTCCTATATGGGCGTAACGTTAACAATTACCGTATTCAAATTAAGAAAAATAGTATACAAAATAAAAATTCTCTGTAATGTTAATTTAACTGATAACTTAATTTCAAACGATGTTTCCAGTTACATGTGTAGGTAGTTGGACACAGCTGCTTCTCATGTGTGCAACGGGATTTTCTAAATGCCCTTTCATAGCTCTGTAGGCGACTATTATTTTCGCCTACAGCTGGTTGCACTTCACAGTTGAAAGCTGCCAAAAGCACTGCCAGGTGTCAGCGATTTCCTGAAGTTGACTCGACTGCAGGAGTGTCTTAGTACTAAAGAATAAATGTATTAAAACTTCATGCATGTTGCAGCATTTTTTTCACCCACATCAGTGTTTATGACATCATATCTCTTGAAATATGTGTTGTACAATGATATGTTCGTGTAGTTACATTCAGCGGCATATGTGGATCCTATCTGCAAAGTTTGTTGTGAACAGAGTTAGTAGCACAGAGGTAATAAATTTAAATGTCATGCATGATGCGGCAGTTTTTCACGCACTTCATTGCTTATGACGTCATATATTCTGAATTTCTGAACTATTATAAGTAAGTGGCTCTTTCCCCCACAGCGATTGTTACCTGACAGTAAGCGATGTGTGAACCATGTTTGATCGAAATCGGTGTAGCGGTTTAGGAGATGAGGAAGACACACACACACACACACACACACACACACACACACACACACACTTTTATAATTTGTTTGGATTCCTTCATATGGTGTCTGGTTGGCTGTCGATGTCATGTACGGGACAGCAGGTAAAATAATGTATAGCTATTAAAATAGTAACAAACCATATCGTTGATCTACAACAATGGACTACAGGATAGCAGTTTCACATTGAGTGCGTTCTGAGACGCGATTCTGCGAAGACTTCGTGGCTCACTGTACATGGTGTTTAGCTGAACAGAGGATGAGCAGATCGGATGCAAAATGAAGTCGCACATCCGCTTCGGGTACACAAACGCGATGTAGAATTTTAGTGTGGAATGCTTTAGTGGTACTTCGTGGCTCACAGTACACTGTTTTACTGTTTGTATCGTTCTCTGGTGTCCAGCAGGGTGCAGTCGCTTACGAAACACGATATTTCGACACCGTACCTTGGTGTCATATTCAAGTGATACCTGTAGAACGAGCTGCTTCACGCATTTACACTTATCGCTGCCCAGGCATTGCTCCCCATCCAGCAGCACGACGCCTCGGGTGGAGTGGTGGGGAGCACGCGATCGCCATATGCTGGACATGAACTCCGAACTCTCAGTGCGTCCTATAACCCCCGCAGGTCTCGGAAGTCGCTCTGGCCCGACGTCGTGACTTCATTTAGCTGAGGCCTGGGTCCCACGCTTTATTGAGAATGGACCACAGTCTATCGATCGGGCCGTCGGCCACTCGTATTTCAAAAGCCTGCTTCAGACCACAATTCCGAAACAACGAGGGCTGGCTACGCACTTTGGTTTATTCATGTTTCATTGAATCCAGTATAGCTATTGAATGTAGCGTAACGTCGATTTTGTTGGTTGCTTGACTTTAGTGTGTCTCCTGTGCCCCTGGCACCTTTCTTCGACTGTCCACACAGTTTGCCTTCTGTAGGCTTATGCGTTACGGTATTTGTATGAGTACAGTAGACACCCGGTTTATGGAGCCCCAAGTCATCTTTCAATGTACCTAATAGAACATGCGTTTTCGGCGGAAAACGCGTTTCATGTTACGTAGAGTCATTATTAAGCTGATTTAGTTCGATACTTTGTCGGGGTGCGGAATACGCCACTGCCTTACTCTCCTAGTCTTGTTCTATTAGTTGAGTTATACGAACTTTCTGAAAGCACGTCGGATTTGTCTCCCGCCGTATGTGTTCTTGTATACTTCCTTAATGTCGTTGAGTCTTCATGATATGCTTTTTTCGTCAGATACTGCGCGCACTCTGCGAACTAGTGTGCGTAGCACACCATCACGCTGTGAAGGATGGTGGCAGTAGGAGTCGTGGATATGTAAATCATTGTGTGTGGCTTCCCTGTATAGAATGTGTCCTAAAATGTCGTCGACTTGCGCTTGACTAGCACACCCATAAATGGGAGTTTGCGACTGTCTTCGACGTCTATAGTGTATTGGGCGATGGGATGCAGAGTGTTCAGGTATTGACAAAATGTCTGAAGCGTTTTACTCCCGTTCGATGGAACTGCGTGGCAACGACATCCGTTTGGCCATAATAGTCGCCACTAGAGAAAGAATATAGATATTCTGACGAGGTTAGTCATCGTGGAACTGAATTTCTGCCTGATAAATATGAGCGAATCAGAAAGCGGCACAGTAGCGGGGAGGGAGAACATGTCAAAGCTCACCATGGGGTTCTCGTGAAGAAGGCGTACTTCTTACAACCGTTGCATGAAAAGTACAGAATACTTGATGCGATCTACATCTGCACGTACATACGTACTTCCACAAGGCACCCGTATGGTGCGTGGCGGAGGTACCCTGTATCATCACTAATCATTTCCTTTCCTGCTCCATTCGCAAATAGAGCGAGGGGAAAACTTCTGTCTATACGCCTTCATATGAGCCTTATTTCTCCTCGTGGTCCTTATACGAAAGGCCGGCCGAAGTGGCCGTGCGGTTAAAGGCGCTGCAGTCTGGAACCGCAAGACCGCTACGGTCGCAGGTTCGAATCCTGCCTCGGGCATGGATGTTTGTGATGTCCTTAGGTTAGTTAGGTTTAACTAGTTTAAGTTCTAGGGGACTAATGACCTCAGCAGTTGAGTCCCATAGTGCTCAGAGCCATTTTTGAACCTTATACGAAATGTATGTTGGTGGCACTAGAATCTTTCTGCTGTCAACTTGAAATGTCTAAATTTTCTGATTACTGTTCCTCGAAAAGAACGTCGCCTTCTCTCAGGGATTCCCATTTGAGTTTCTGAAGCGTCTTCGTATTACGTGTGGGTTGTTCGAACCTACCGGTAACAAATCTAGCAGTGCGCCTTTGAATTGCTTAAACCTCCTCCTTTTTATCCGACCTGGTATAGACACCAAACTCTCGAACAGTGCTATAATAATAATAATAATAATAATAATAATAATAATAATAATAATACCCCGTCGGGTAGATCGCTCGCCTGGTGCAAGTCTTTCGATTTGACGCCACTTCGGCAACTTGCGTGTCAATGGGGATGAAATGATGATGATTAGGACAACACAACACCCAGTCCCTCAGCGGAGAAAATCTCCGGGAATGGAACCCGGGCCCTTAGGATTGACACTGTCGCGCTGACCACTCAGCTACCGGGGGCGGTCTCGAACAGTACTAAAGAACAGTTCGCAATAGAGTCCTATATGTGGTCTCCTTTACAGGTGAACCACACTTCTGTAAAATTCTTTCAGTGAACCGAAGTCTACCATTCGCCTTCCTTACCGTAGTTCCTCATAAGCTCGTTCCATTTCATATCGCTTTGCAGGATTACGCCAAGATATTTACACGACTTGACAGCGTCAAGCAGGACACTATTAATGCTGTATCCGAACATTACAGGGTTGTTTTTCCTACTCATTCGCATTAAGTTACGTTTTTCTACATTTAGAGCTAGCTGCCCTTCATCAGATCGACTAGAAATTTTGTCGAGTCGTCTTGTATCCGCCTACAGTCATTCAAACCCGCCCGGCTAGCCGAGCGGTCTGTTCGGTCAGAGAGTTAGGTGCCCTCTGTAATAAAGAAACTGAGTTAATAGATCAACAACGAACTGAAACAGGTGTCTTGCGACGTCCGCCCCTAGCAGATACAACGAACAAAAACGGACAAAATGAGATGAAAAAAAAACAAAAAAAAAAACAAAAAAAAAAAAAAACAAAAAAAAGCGGTCTAACGCGCTGCTTTCCGAGCGGGAAGGCGTGCGGTCCCCGGCACGAATCCTCCGGGCGGATTAGTGTCGAGGACGGGTGTGCCGGGCAGCCTGTGGTTGATTTTTTAAGGCGGTTTTCCATCTGCCTCGGTAAATGCTGGCTGGTTCCCCTTATTCTGCCTCAGTTACACTGTGTCGACGATTGCTGCGCAAACACTGTCTCGAAGTACGCGTGCACCGTGATTACTCTACCACTCAAACATTTGAGGTTACACTCGTCGGGTATGAGACATTCGAGGGGGTGAGGGGTCCACTGGGAGCCGAACCGCACAATAGCTCTGGTTTCGGTGTGGGGCGGCGGTGTGGTGGGTGGACAGCTGTGGCCTGTTGTGGGGTTGTGAACCACTGATGACTATGGCGGGACGAAGCCTCTCCGTCGTTTCTAGGTCACGGGTTCAATACACATGCAAACACAATAGACACACACAGCCACTCAACTTCGACACCTTCGTGTACACTACCATGCTGGCATTTATCGAGGTAGCGCTCAATACTGACGTTAGATCTTTGGCCAGCTGGCACATAGGTGCACTTATGTTGCTTACAACAGGTCGCAAAGGGATGTCCTGTCTGTGGAGTTTTGGTAAGCTGTTGCAGCAGCCCACAGTTAGAGCTTTATGATGATTTCCTTCTACAGAGTTTAGTGTAGAAGCTCGATGGTCTTCCTTTTTATGCTGCTGTCGGGTCTCCTTTTAATTTAGTGAATGCTGGATCCTCAAGTCTATTGTACATTTTGTGATTGTGGTCTGACAGCGGAAATACTACAGTGGTATTTCCTAAGTCCGCGTCAGTACGCTGTAGTATCCTTCTAGAATAGCGCACAGGCCTGTTCTCCGGGTCGTCTTACTGTGCCCGTCGTCAGATTAACTTTTGAAGCACACCCGGAGGAAGAGCCCCCCGCATTCCGATGCCCGCTGTGGCTTCCCGCGGCCGGGTAGGGGCGGGAACCGTCGGAGGCGGAGATCTTCTTCGGGCCGGCGGCCGCTCGCGCTGCTCCTTTTGGGGGCGGGTTCGGCGCCAAGGTAAGCAGTTTGGCGAACTGCGGCGGGTCAGACGCGATCGACCGCACCGCGCCGGCTGCGGGCCCGCTTAATTGGATGGCGAGCGACTCGGCGCACCGCGAGGAGACGCGACTAGCGAGAGGAGACGAGGCAGCGCCAGGGCTGGGACGCGCCGCGCCGGCTGCGCTGGGGTGTCGCCCGGCGCAGCGGCCGCTGCCGGCGGCGGCGGCGTCTCCCTGGCTGCCTGCGGTCACGCACGCTCCCAGCACAGAGGCTGCGTGTGGCTGCCGAGGTGGCAGCAGTTCCCCGTGCCCCAACTTCCGGGTTCTCTAAACAGGACGGATGGGCTATCACATTTTTAGTAAGGTACGGTGCATCAACGGAAAAACGAGTCTATCATTCAACTCGTTTCTTGATAACAGCTAGTGAACCGGCCGGCTTTGCACAGGCAGCATTAAGCATCTACACAGCCTGACAACTTCGCGTAGCGTATTTTGTTTAGGGGCCACTGCGTAGAGCTACACTACTGGCCATTAAAATTGCTACACCACGAAGATGACGTGCTACAGACGCGAAATTTAACCGACAGGAAGAAGATGCTCTGATATGCAAATGATTAGCTTTTCAGAGCATTCACACAAGGTTGACGACACCTACAACGTGCTGACATGAGGAAAGTTTCCAACAGATTTCTCATACACAAACAGCAGTTGACCGGCGTTGCCTGGTGAAACGTTGTTGTGATGTCTCGTGTAAGAAGGAGAAATGCGTACCATCACGTTTCCGACTTTCATAATGGTCGGATTGTAGCCTATCGCGATTGCGGTTTATCGTATCGCGACATTGCTGCTCGCGTTGGTCGAGATCCAATGACTGTTAGCAGAATATGGAATCGGTGGGTTCAGGAGGGTAATACGGAACGCCGTGCTGGATTCCAAAGGCCTCGTATCACTAACAGTCGAGATGAGAGGCATCTTATCCGCACGCCTGTAACGTATCGGGCAGCCACGTCTCGATCCCTGAGTCAACAGACTGGGACGTTTGCAAGACAACAAGCATCTGCACGAACAGTTCGACGACGTTTGCAGCAGCATGGATTATCAGTTCGGAGACCATGGCTGCGATTACCCTTGATGCTACATCACAGACAGAAGCGCCTGCGATGGTGTACTCAACGACGAACCTGGGTGCACGAATGGCAAAACGTCATTTTTTCGGATGAATCCAAGTTCTGTTTACAGAATCATGATGGTCGCACCCGTGTTTGGCGATAGTGCGGTGAACGCACATGGGAAGCGTGTATTCGTCATCGCCATACTGCCGTATCACCCGGCGTGATGGCATGGGGTGCCATTGGTTACACGTCTCGGTCACCTCTTGTTCGCATTGACGGCACTTTGAACTGTGGACGGTACATTTCAGATGTGTTACGACCCGTGGCTCTACCCTTCATTCGATCCCTGCGAAACCCTACATTTCAGCAGGATAATGCACGGCTGCATGTTGCAGGTCCTGTACGGGCCTTTCTGGATACAGATAATGTTCGACTGCTGCCCTGGCCAGCACATTCTCCAGATCTCTCACCAACACAAAACGTCTGGTGAAAGGTGGCCGAGCAACTAGCTCGTCACAATACGCCAGTCACTACTCCTGATGAACTGTGGTATCGTGTTGAAGCTGCATGGGCAGTTGTACCTGTACACGCCATTGAAGCTCTGTTTGACTCAATGCCCAGGCGTATCAAGGCCGTTATTACGGCCAGAGGTGGTTGTTCTGGGTACTGATTTCTCAGGATCTCTGCACCAAAATTGCGTGAAAATGTAATCACATGTTAGTTCTAGTATAATATATTTGTCCAATGAAAACCCGTTTATCATCTGCATTTCTTCTTGGTGTAGCAATTTTAATGGCCAGTAGTGTACGAATAAAATCCAGAGAAAAACGTTAAGTAAATGAATATCATCAGTTTCAGGTAACTTACGACATGTGAGCAGGTAACGTCAGCAAAACTGACTGGAGGCATGAATTTTGTGTGTTCCATCTTGAATTGGCGTTTGGAGTGGCACCTAGAGGTAATGTGGGAGCACATGGTGATGTAAGTGATATGTTCAAAACCAACGAAAATATTCTATGTGAATCGTGTGTGTGTGTGTGTTTGTGTGTAGGTGGGTGGATGTGTGTATATGAGTCAGTGTGAATCGGAGGCTGGCTGAGGTAGCATAAATAAAAGAAAAAAATAACTAAAAACACGCATGATCTACTTGTTTAGCTCATTTTACAGCACTCATCTAGTGAAGCTTAGTAGTCCTACGCACCGTGATGCGTTTAGAGACTAATTGATCCAGTTCTTTGTGTGGATTCTTTATGGCAGATTTCTTCTTCGTCCCACGAAAAGAATCGTTTCAACATCTAGGCTTGATTCAACAAAAGCAGAAACTTAAACGTTAAATCATCGTCTGCGCCTCTGTAAGAACGTACTGCATGTAGACGAAGTGAAGTTGCTGAAGCAGTTTTTCGGGAAACGTTTTACTTGTAGCATAAAAAAAAGACCAAATATTTTGGATTCGCATGTAAATCGCTGAGCAGTTGTTCTCAAATGATTTCAGGAAAACTATTCTTCAAAAATATTTGATTATATCAAACTGCAAGTTTCACATCACAGCCTGATGATATGGCGGTTACCGTTTCGTTATTAGTCACATGTATTACCGTATTTTGAAGTTCAGTGATTCACTACTTGTTGTTCCGAGAGTTTCCAGTGAACTAAGAGAGCGAATTTCAATGGCTACTCTGAGGGAAGCAGAAATTGGCAGTCTGAAATTACGGTCATATTTCGAAATGCGTCCCTCAACCATTTGTAGAAGTGTTTCGAAATCTTGTGTATTTATCCGCAAGAAATTTCTGAATACTATTCAAGAAGATCTCGTCCACGTCTTTACAGCTTTTAAAAGGACTAAATCTCTTTCTTGCCAATGGATATTCGTTTACTAGTCTTCTTTATAATTCAAAAGTGTCCAAACAAATAATCTCTTTCGCCCCATCACGCAGAGAAACTTGAAACTTCTCAGTTGAACGTAGAGAATGAAAGTGCTGGAAAAACTCTTACGGTATTTGATTTTCAAACAGCTGAGCAAAACTCAACATACTCAGACAGTTTTCTCTTTACTTATTCTGATCATCACTAAACTGACACACAATATTTTAGCGCAACGCACTCTGACTTTAAATAATCCCTACAAAAGAATGGCCCTGACTAACAATAACTTATACCTTTCATGAATCACTTCCCTCACAAAAATCTTCGTGACTTGAACTACTGCAATACAGTGAGCGCCAATACAGTCAGCTAAATAAAAATTTCTAACTACTGATAGGCATAGTTAGCAACTGAAAGATTTTGATAGAGAACAAACAATGTATTTACCTTAATAGCGTTCAAAAGTCATTTCATTATATATATATATATATATATATATATATATATATATATATATATATAATTTTGTGATATCCAATTAAATTTCCTTTTTCTGACGGACACACGTCCAGATAGTCCGCTCATAGTAACCTCTCAAAACTCTGGCATCTCTCTCCCCACATCCACCACTGCTGGCGGCTCACCTCCAACTGCCCAACACTACGCGCTGTTCAGATCCAACTGCCCAACACCACACTATTCCAACAATGAGTCCAACCAGCCACAGACTACACACAGCTGTCAGCGATTTTCATACAGAGCACTACGTGGCGTTACCAACATAAAAACCTAAACAGCCTACTTACAGCATCTATTCAAGGAAAGCAGAAAAGTGAACGTTGAGTCATCTGATGAACTGGTGAAAAAGTTACTTTATATAAGCGAAGCAAAACCTATATCCCATACTGAAGTATTTTTCATAAAATATTTTACTTCATGCATAAAGAACTGGAAACCACAGGCTTTGGGTTCGCATATTTTTTCGCAATGCATATTTTTGAAAGAAGTAATCCAAACCGCGAAATGAGAGCTACAGCGCAATGCGGAACCTGAACCACATTTCGTTTCTGGCCAATCTCCACAGGTGAATGCTAGGTTAAAAGGCAAGTGGAAAAATGTGACTCAGCCGGGGTTCGATACCACAGGCTCTCTGTTTCAAGCCGCACGCTCTACCTTTAGATTACTACATCAGATGTGAATTTGGTTCCTCTTGATGTACCCTGGAGTCACTGATGCTCTCTCGAATTATGGCGGCTGTTCGCTAGGTGGGAATGACATCGTTTTCATAGCTTAACGTGAACTCTTTATAAGTCTGGCAATCTGTACGAAATATTTATAAATTATATACACAAAGCTTCATCGTGAATCAGCGTATTTATTAGCCAAAAGCGGATCAAAATTCCAACAGCAGTTCCTAAGATCAGCCTGCATATACAGACGGACGTGAAAAGGCGACTTCAGTTTATTTATACAGAGAGAGAGGTAAGAACTGGTCACTTTAAACCACAACGCATCTCTTCGTGCTGTTATTTCAGTGATTTTAAACAAATCAATATCATTCGTGGCTTTTCACTGTGATAAGCAGCCCCAGAGGTTCGCCTCTAAACTATTCGCGTACTTGCAAGTTATTCGTTCCTCCGGGACTTCCTAGCACAGCCGTCTGTTACTGATGGCTATGTCTGGCCAGGATGTTACTCACGAAGCAACGTATTCGTTCCTTCGCTAACAGGAGGAGACTGCTGAATACTGGAGTCGTCAACTGCACTGGAGTCTCCAACGTGGAAGACAAGACACGCCCACAGCTCCAAAGTGTGTTGCGCGTTATTGGCAGCACTTTTGAACTCGCGTATTATTCGAATGAGATATACTAAAGTGAATTGTAGAAGTTTTACATTCAATTTTATGCGTAGTTGGATGTGGTTGTCAGTAATGAATAAAGGACAGGAATGTAGTTGTTTGCGTGATATTTTTGTATAAGAGATGAACGCAAAAAAATTCCAGGGTCCGTTGTTGAGTTGTGAGAAACTGCTATGAACGTGCTGTAAGAGTTACACAACTTTCATTGTTTTTAGATGTCCACGTAACTGTTATCAAACAATCGATTTCAGCTGTAATAAGCAGCCCTCTTTCATGAAACTTCCTGGCAGATTAAAACTGTGTGCCCGACCGAGACTCGAACTCGGGACCTTTGCCTTTCGCGGGCAAGTGCTCTACCATTTGAGCTACCGAAGCACGACTCACGCCCGGTACTCACAGCTTTACTTCTGCCAGTATCTCGTCTCCTACCTTCCAAACTTTACAGAAGCTCTCCTCGTAGGAGAGCTACTGTAAACTTTACAGAAGCTCTCCTCGTAGGAGAGCTTCTGTAAATTTTGGAAGGTAGGAGACGAGATACTGGCAGAAGTAAAGCTGTGAGTACCGGGCGTGAGTCGTGCTTCGGTAGCTCAGATGGTAGAGCGAAAGGCAAAGGTCCCGAGTTCGAGTCTCGGTCGGGCACACAGTTTTAATCTGCCAGGAAGTTTCGTGTCAGCGCACACTCCGCTGCAGAGTGAAAATCTCATTCTGGAGTCCTCTTTCAGTATGCAATAAGCCTCATCTTTAATTCTGCTACTGTGATTATTGGATGTAGTGAACAGTTATTGAATAAACCCAAAGCACACTGTACAAGGTACATTTCACTATCATCACTTTTATTAACACTAGAGTAACTTTCAATGGTCGGCTTTGTTGTATGTATGAGCATCAATAATGTAAGGCAGTTCGGTAAGTTTCACTCACTAGAAAAAGTTTCGCAAAGATCCAGAATGAAGATAGGCGATGAGATACAGGCAGAAGTAGAGTTATGAGGGCGGTTCATAAGTCGTGCTGGGGTAACTCAGTCGGTGTAATACTTGCCCGTGGAAGACGAAGGTCCCATGTTCGAGTCCCGGTCCGGTACACAGCTTTAATATCCTATGAAATTCCATTAATATAGTTGTTTGCATAAAAAGTGACAAACGACGACACAAATGAAAGCCAAATAGTGTACATAAGATACGCACATTTTAACTTCAGGTAACCGAACTTTATATTACTGAACATAATTTATACACACGTTATGACTAGTTACAGACTCTCTGAGGCTTTATATACGTCGCCTATATAAAGACGAGCGCAGCATAAAAATCACAAAATGGTGAACTACTGAACTATCACATTTTATATATCAACACAGAAGACAGAAAAATTGGAAGATACAAAGATACAATAGGTATTTAAGAAAACTTGTTTTATCAAAAACTGTAAAATTAGAAATTCGCCAAACAATAAGTGCTATTCTATGAGAGGGAAGTTTTAAAGTGCACAGGGATTCTCGAAGTTTGCCAAGAATTTTCTAGAAAGTGAGATTTCCTAAATGGAAGGTTAATAAACAGACATGGTATTTTAGTGAAAGCATACATTTCAGGAACACAAAAATGAGTATTACTAAACCGAAACATTGGATTTCGGAAAGAATAACCATTCTGAAACACAAAAATTTTGAATATAAATAATTTTTGAAATATTAGGCTTTCATAAAAAGTAAATTGTTTCCTCGAAACAGCAGAATGGAGGCTTTCGAATAAGGTATGCAAATCTTAAAACAACAATTTTTAGCAACAATGAATTTTAAAGTACACCTGGTCTGCAGTTATCGTAAGTTATGAATATTTCTTCACATAAAATGTTAAATAAAATGAACTAAATTTTAAATAAAATGTACTAAATGTGCTGTTGTCATCAGCAGAATGTAAGTTATATTGAGAATAAGGAAGTTTAGCGAAATACTGCGTGATTAAAAACTTAGAAACTTTTGTGTGCACATGGTATATGCATTGCGTGTACAATGGAAGAAAGAGGAAAACATTACTTATTTAATAAGTACGATTGTAGCAATGGGAGCTATCCAACCTCCCTACGTCTCAAGTCATTCTGAAGATGTATGGGTTTTGTGCGCCGTCTGTTCGTGCACCTATGTGTTCTAGATCTTTTTAACCGACGCATTTTGTGCGTGGAACGCGACTGTAAAACCGAAACCTACGCCTGGCCTTTTTCTCTGTAATTTCCACAAGTTTAGAATACAGTTCTTGTTTGATGTTTTTAACATAGATGATTTTGTAATTTGAGCCCAGAGTGTTGTGTAAGATAATTCTCTCTTTTCGTTCTAGGAAACATGTTTAGGGACAATAAGACTCTCAGCTGCAAATGGACATACCACCTTAATGATAGCTCTACGATGATAAATTTTGGTAAGTTGTTTGCCGTGCTTTGTGAGTTCTGGAAAGAAATTTCTTAAAAACGTAGGTAGGATGAAACGGCTAGCGAAGTAGTGCCGGTTTCTCTGTTGTTCTTTTGATGATGAGACTTCGAATGTGAGCTGTTTCGCAGTGCGAGTTGAGCTGCGTATTCGGGTGCGCTTCATTGCAGACGCTCCCTACAGACCCGGTGCCCAGCAGCCAGCTGCCTGTGCGGCGTCTTCTGGAGACGGAGACAGCCACTTACGGAGGCCATTTCCGCGACAGCAGTCTGCCGAGCACACAGCACAGGGGGCGCCCATTATCAGCTCAGGTAGGGCGCTCGACTCAACGTGGGCGTCATCTGTGTGTGTGGAGCGCCAGCAGGGAGACTGCGCCTCCCACACGCTGTAAACTACCCACAGAAATTCTGAGGGGTACACTTTTCTGCCCGTCAGTGTCCAACCAATGTTTTTTTGGCCACCAGTCCTCCGACCCGTCCGATGCGGCCCACCACGACTTCCTCGTTCCTCTCCCCTGCTAACCTTCTCACCTCCCCAATAGTTTTTTCCTTTACGGCTCCCTCAGGCATCGATGCCGTTACTGGCTTCAACAAGCTTTCTGTTCCTAATACTATCTGTGCATTGTAACCTTCAGTAAGCGATACTAATTCTGGGACCTTTCCGTGTATGCTCCTGCAGTTTGTCGCTGTGCAGTTTTAACGGGCAAATCGTCTTTGCTCCCAAGGGAGGGGTCCTCTAACCTAAAAAAGCCCCATGTGCATTGCACGTCACATGTACTCCGCTACCCTAGAAGCCAATTCCTGCATGTAGTGCACGCCTGATCCATTAAGGGGAACCCTACAATTCTGCACCCGATAGCGGAGGTCGAGAAATTCGCATCCGATACCATGGCAGAGCCGTCTGAGCCTCTGGTTTAGACCTTTCACTCTTCTGCAAACCAGAGGACCGCGATCAACACTGGCTACGATGCTACAGATAGACAGCTTAGCCTGCACCCCGCGTGCGTTGCTAGTTGCCTTCACCAAATCAGCCAGCCGCCGAAAGGAGCCGAACATGGCCTCGGAACTCAAGCAGCAGGCGTCTTTCGTGCCGACATGCGCCACTACGTGCAGCCGGTTGCATCCAGTGCGCTCGATAGCCGCCAGCAGGGGCTCCTCCACATCACAGATGAACCTCCCGGCATACATACCGAACGCACATTGGAATTGTTTCTCGTCTTGCCTGCTATCTCTCTGAGGGGCTCCATCACCCGCCTAACATTGGGGCTCCCAATGACTAGCATACCCATCCTCTGTACTCTTCAGGACTGCGCAGGAAAATCTTTCACATTCCGTAGCGTACGACAACCTTCTTTACGTTTTGCTCTACATTAATACTGCACGACTGAAGTTGCCTTGGAATCTCGCACTCATCTCTGGCAAATTGCGTTTTGCACATACTCAGTACTGTCATTTAATTCAAATTCAAGCGCAGCTATAACCAGAGGATGAAGTATTGCTTCAGAACATTACAGAAACTCCTGACCCGTTTCATCTGAGTTTTGTGACCGATAGTGTGAAATAATCTCCTCCGCTTCTTTAGCTTTTATTAGAAAATCGACCGAATGTTTACAGAGATGAGAAGCTCGTGTCGATGATAAATTATTTGTTCTTTTCGTCATTACCTAAAATTAAAAACTTTTATTATCTTTAGGAACGTACAAAACTTGGAGTCTGCTAATATACGGGGATCATAAGCCGACAGTCGAGCAGATAACTAGTCCTGCTTGCTTCGATTCGTCAGTGCAGATGAGGTGTCTGTGCAATCGTGGTTTCCACCCAAATGCCGTCTAAAACAGATGATAAACGCTTTCGTTACAGAGCTCGACCTGAACTGTTTAGTTATCTTTTGCTGGTCGAGAGCGTCTTTTCACCGCCGCCCAAGCTATTTTCAACGTAGGGTCGCGGCGCATTCGAACCTTTACAAACGTGTGACGCCACCTGAACACGCACCACATGAAAGCGAGTCGCCACTAGATCAAAGGACTGATCCTCTCCATTGCAGTAAATGTTCTTGGCGGTACCCGTTGACTTTGCAGCTGTCTTCTGCCAACACGGAAAATAAACGCGCGCGCTGAAAGACTCGTGCGAAAACAGCTGGCGTAAAAGTATTCGTCTAGACGTTCAGATGGAGGAAATAGGAAATGTGGTAAATTATGTGTCCGGATTACATGTAGCACAAAAGTTAGACAATAAATTAAAGCTGTTCTGCGAGGCACTTCACTTGAAACGTCTTTAAGAATAGGGGGTAAAACAACATTTCTCATATTTGTAACCAACAACTGTAATCGGCAGACCGAACTAACAAAGAATAGCATCACACGTACATTCCGGTGTCTTCGTAACAGAAACGCATATTGACTCATATTTTAACACAGACGCAAGAATGGACACTTGCAGAAATTTATCTAACAATGCCACTTTCATATAAATGGCTCGGTGAATTTGAGGATGTATCGAACTCCAGGAACTAAATTTTTCAAAAGCTGCATAAAACCTGCTATATCCTAAACGACTGTAACTAAGGCATTCATTATATATTTGAAGATAGATTATTTTGATACGTAAAATGTAACAACGTTTCTTTAATACGTAAAATGTAACAACGTTTCTTTAGTATCATCAGAGAAAAAGAAAAAGTTAATCACAGTTCTGAATAGTTGAATAGCTGCAAAGTTGGCAACCGATTTTCGAGAAATATGCATTTAATTCAAAATTCTTGGTAGATTTCCTACAGTTGGGGTTCTCTGTACCAAATTTGAATAGTCCTCCAAAATTTCGCAAAGAAAACACTAGCAATCGAAAAAAATTGTAATGTTGTAACAGAATATTTGCAGATTTGCGAAAATAAAAATCTGATTTCCATTATGAATAGCTTCCTAAGAATTCTACAGAAAATCTGAATAACTTTTTTTTTGCCGGTAACAGTTTATGAAATAACTGTAACAATGAGGGACCCATTTTCACTACATTGTTTCGACTTTCGCTATGTATCCGACTGCTGACAACCCTAGCAATCTAACAGTAGTAGTTCCGTATGCTTATTGCGTAGTATTAACAGCAACAATAATTTAATTTGATATTCTTTGCTGCAATTAATTACCGGATTTGAAGACAGCTCTCTCTCTCTCTCTCTCTCTCTCTCTCTCTCTCTCTCTCTACGTGTTCTCATGAACTCCTGTTACTTCAGCGTTCGATGTATACTGGGATTTTCCAACATTTAGTGAGACATACGCCATTTTTTCCACAGAGAAGTTCAGATACATCATACAGTTCAAGTACCTCAACTGTACATCTATACGTTCGTTGTCAGGGGTAGAAGACGGGGAGATAAAAGAGCAACTGACTCAAGAAATTAAATCAATTAATGTACATCAGCTAAAAAGACACACTTATTGGCACACCAGGCATCAGTAGTCGGAAATCATCTGTTACAGCTCAGGAAACTTTCATACTATTAATTTGATCCTTTCAGGCGTACATTGTTTTGCTTTCAATTAATGTCATGGATGAGAAGCTTTGTATTCCTCTGCATGTCTTTTCAAAGAGATAGATCTAGGAAATTTTCACCGTGTACTGACTGCCACAAATTAATTATGGTACAAATTTGTGAGGACTTCACTTCATAGTTTGGAAGTCCTTATTTTTATTTATAGCACATCCATCAGGAGCAGACTTTTGCATTGCTGTTGAAGTACTCTTCCACTTAACAGACGGCATGACCTTGAAAGACACTACGAAACACAAAATCAGAATAACAAAGAAGAAGTGAGCTTGTATGTAGCTCTTACGTACGGAGGGAATACGTGACTTAGAAAAAAGAAGAAGTCAGAAAAAGACAAATTGTATTTGCTGGAGTAAGTCGCGAAGCGTTGGCGATGACATAAGCGTCATATGAAACTTTTTTAGCATTAGTAAAAATGAGAAAAGCTTATTTCTGATGAGGAAGAGAAACTTCTTCTCCAAATATCTGCACGCCATCCTGATAATGAGGGTATTGAAATGAAAGCGAAGAAACTGCTATATCAAAGTAGCAAGTAACGAGACCAAACGAGGAATTCTCTCAGGACGTATCTCAGCAACTGGAAGACTTTGTCCATTCTTGTATTTTCTTCTCTCTAACTATGAACGGATCAACGGACACACTTGATGTTCCCCAGTATATCATTTTTATAACTGTAATTAATGCTAATTTTAACGTCTTCGAAGATCTTGCCAGTTTGGAGACACTACATGCAAAAACAATAAGATCGAAAATATCTGAGAAACTAAAATTATGCCCACAAAGATTAAAAATAATATTATAGTAAAGTCATGGATGTGTGTACTGACGGAGAGCCGTCAATGATTGGTATAATCAACGGCACTGCAACTTTGCTCGAAAACGTTTTAAATCATTCATTACTGAAGTATTACTGCTTTATACACCAAGAGTCACTGTGTGGAAAAAACTTAAAACCTTAATCATGCAGCATAGTACGTTACCGGTTCTGAAACGTGTGACTAAACCTAGAACTAAGGCACTAACTACACGAGAATTCTGAGGTTACTGTGAATTGACGGATTTGGAGTATGCTGAACTTGTACACACTGTGAGACGCAGTATTTCTAAAGGAAAGCTTCTGAAAACATGTTGGAACTTGAAAAATGCTGATCCTGATTTTTTAGAACTATCTGAAAAGTAATCAGTATGACACGACTGCGAGCAACTGGATTAGGCATTTTTAGTTGAATCTGGTTGCCACCTCAAACACTAAATTTAAAACTACACTACTGGCCATTAAAATTGCTGCGCCAAGAAGACATGCAGATGATAAACGGGTATTCATTGGACAAATGTATTATACTAGAACTGACATGTGATTACATTCTCACGCAATTTAGGTGCATAGATTCTGAGTAATCAGTACCCAGAACAACCACCTCTGCCCGTAATAACGGCCTTGATAAGCCTGGGCATTGAGTCAGAAAGAGCTTGGATGGCGTGTACAGGTACAGCTGTCCATGCAGCTTCAACACGATACCACAGTTCATCAAGAATAGTGACTGGCGTATAGTGACGAGGCAGTTGCTCGGCCACCATTCACCAGACGTTTTCAGTTGGTGAGAGATCCTGCTGAAATGTAGTTTCGCAGGGATCGAATGAAGGGTAGAGTCACGGGTCGTAACACATCTGAAATGTAACGTCCACTGTTCAAAGTGCCGTCAATGCGAACAAGAGGTGACCGAGACGTGTAACCAATGGCAACCCATACCATCATGCCGGGTGACACGCCAGTATGGCGATGACAATTACACGCTTCCACTGTGTGTTCACCTCAATGTCGCCAAACACGTATGCGACCATCATGATGCTGTAAAAAGAGCCTGGATTCATCCGAAAAAATGACGTTTTGCCATTCGTGGACGCAGGTTCGTCGTTGAGTACACCATCGCAGGCGCTCCTGTCTGTGATGCAGCGTCAAGGGTAACCACAGCCATGGTCTCCGAGCTGATAGTCCGTGCTGCTGCAAACGTTGTCGAACTGTTCGAGCAGATGGTTGTTGTCTTGCTAACGACCCCATCTGTTGACTCAGGAATCGAGACGTGGCTCCACAATCCGTTACAGCTATGCGGATAAGATGCCTGTCATCTTTACTGCTAGTGATACGAGGCCGTTGGAATCCAGCACGGCGGACCGTATTACCCTCCTGAACTCACCGATGCCATATTCTGCTAACAGTCATTGAGTCTCGACCAACACGAGCAGCAATGTCGCGATACGATAAACCGCAATCGCGATAGGCTACAATCCGACCTTTATCAAAGTCGGAAGCGTGATGGTACGCATTTCTCCTCCTTACACGAGGCATCACAACAACGTTTCACCAGGCAACGCCGGTCAACTGCTGTTTGTGTATGAGAAATCGGTTGGAAACTTCCCTCATGTCAGCACGTTGTAGGTGTCGCCATCGGCGCCAACCTTGTGTGAATGCTCTGAAAAGCTGATCATTTGCATATCACAGCATCTTCTTCCAGTCGGTTAAATTTCTTGTCTGTAGCACGTCATCTTCGTGGTGTAGCAATTTTAATGGCCAGTAGTGTAGAAGGCAAAAGCATGAGTCCATTTAAAATTACATTAAAACTGATCATGTCTCACTTATAAAATGAGGATTTCGGTCAATCTCCGTACCTGAAAGAACAAAGTGAATGTGCTGCGGATAACAGCAATTTGACCAAATGTACTGAAAAATGTAAATACTGCAAGGGTCATTTGGAAATCGTTTTCGTAAGTTTTGAACCTATTTTTAGCTAGTGAGCAAAATACGATTCAGATTCCTAGTACACAGAAATACAGCTGATTAATTTAAAAACAATTTCATCATCAACAATTAAATCCGATAAACATTCGTCATAACGGTATGATTCACCCAAATTAATTTCTGGCATTCATTATGCTGTGAACATTTCCACCAGCTAAGAACATGTATATGTAGTTGTATAGGCATATGTCTCTTTGAGATGACTGACAGATGAGTGGAACGCTTTTCTGCCATGACGTTTATTGAAGGCAAAACAATGTACGGGTAAAAGAATCAAGTTAATTCTATGGAAGGTTCCTGAGCTGTAACAGATGTTGTTTAAGTACATTCATTAAATCACTTAAAATGTTAATTAAGTCTACAAACAAACTTTTCTTTAGGCTATTAAGCATTGGTTGCGACTCCTTCTAGTGAACATAGATAACAGGCAACCCCAAGTTACAAGCTCTCGGTGCTCCATCTCATTCCGAGCGGTTTCTCTCTCTCTCTCTCTCTCTCTCTCTCTCTCTCTCTCTCTCTCTCTCTCTCATCCACTCACTCACTCCCCCTTCGTATCCAGAAATTTGGTCAGAGTTAACTTCACCAAACGGCTCTCTCCAGCGCGTGTAGCACCATAAGCGGGGTCTGCGACAGCACTCACCCTCTCATTGAAGACATGATCTCCGACCACTGAAGATTTGTCGACGGGACGTTAAACACTAACCACCACCACCACCACTGAAGATTGGTGCTCCGAAAAGTGTGTCTTTTGAGCTTAAGTAAATTAATTGAATTCTTTGCGTGAGTCAGTTGTTCATTTACCTCCTCTACGCGATCAAGATTCTACCCATGTGCCCGTTTTCCAACTCTGACAATGAACTTCTAGATGTACAATTAAGATGCTTGAATTGTATGACGCATATGAACTCCTCTGTGAGGAAAATCGCGTATGCCTCACTAAATGTTAGAATATTCTAGTATGCCTCGAATGCTGAAGCAAATGGAGTTCGTCAGAGCACATACATAGAGCTATCTTCAAATCCGGTAATTAATTGTAGCAAAGAACATCAAATTAAATTATAGTTGATGTAATACAACACAATAAGCAGATGAAACAACTACTGTTAGATTACTGGGGTTGTCAGCAGTAGGATACATAGTGGAAGTAGACATAATGAGTGGCGACTTGTACCAAATTCAACCGATCGCAATAAGGACAGTAAAGTTCAGCGTCAGAACGAGAAGCTCTACGTTAGTGATGTGGGTCCCGCATTGCTGCAATTATAGACGTTTATCTTCACAAGAAAATGGTTTAAATGGCTCTGAGCACTATGGGACTTAACATCTGTGGTCATCAGTCCCCCCGAACTTAGAACGACTTAAACCTAACTAACCTAAGGACATCACACACATCCATGCCCGAGGCAGGATTCGAACCTGCGACCGTAGCAGTAGCGCGGCTCCGGACTATCTTCACAAGACACTATATTAGTTTCTTCGATAAAACTCTTGGGGCATTATCCAGAACTGCGATCGGAACTGTTATCAGAACTCCAGTGCGGTTTCGTGTATTTTCTGTAATGAAAATGGGTACCTCTTTATTGCAGTTATTTCATAAACGGTTACCGGAAAAAAAAATGTTATTAAGGATTTCTGTAGAACTCTCGGAAGGCTATTCAGAATTGTGATCACAATTTTATTTTCGCAAATTGGCCAATATTCTGTTACAATATTACAATTTTTCCGATTACTAGTGTTTTCTTCGCGAAATATTGCAGGACTATTCAAATTTAGTACAGAGAACTCTAGAAGTATTGCATATTTATCAAGAATTATAGATTAAGTGTATATTTATGGAAAATAAGTTGCCGACTTCACAGCTACTCAGAATTGTGATCAACGTTTTCGCGCAAAATTCTATAGGACTATTAAAACTTTTTACATAGGCTTCTAGAACTATAGTATATCTACCAAGTACTCTGAAAAAACGTATATTTCTCAAAAGACGTGTGCCAATTTCACTAGACTCGCGACTATAGCACTATCCCAAGGAAGAACATACAAGGAGTAATCATAAAATTTTAATCATGACTTAAAAAATTAAAAACGAGAAATGAAACAAACAATATGCGAAACCTTTCTCAATTTTATCAATGGACTGCAAAATTTTCTTTTAGCTGTTCTAGCCTTGTTTTAAGGTACTACGGAAGGGAGACTCATTCAGAGTGTATCAGGGCTGCAGCCATCAATCTGCAAATAAACAGAAAATTAATTATATTTTACTTTTGTCGAAGTGATGAAACTTTTCGTCTACACCTAACTCACAGATGCTCGTGTTCGTTTCTCAACAGACATGCCTCTCCACTCCTATGTGTAAAACAGCTTAAAGCGTCTGATTATCTTACAAATAATTTAAACTGTTAAATATTTGACGTTAAGCATATACACTAGAGAAAAAGATTAGAAAAGGTTTGCGATCACGTTTAAAGACTACTGAATTTCACTAAGTGCTCTCATTATCAAACACTGGATGAATATAGTCTGGCTACATAATTTGTGCTCCGTTTTAAGCAAAAGCTAGTTTTTCACGTGTCGCAATGTTTATTATGTTATGTCTTCTGTACTATGTGACGTAATTTTGTTGGTACACTCAGTGTTACATGTAGTTACTGTCTGCAATATGTTCTGTGAATAGAATTAAGAGTACAGAAGTAATACAATAAAACGCCGTGCCTGATGCTGACGTTTTACTGCACGAACAGCAAAAATGTAGTAACCGATAAACTTCTTTTTCCTTTCATCATTTTTTGGGGGTATGTCAGCCAAAAAAAGATCTTAAATTATGTGTAAAGTTCGTTGGAAGTTGCTAAGTGCTCTCATTCTAATAACGAATGAGTACCATATGTGTAATCAGCGCACCATGAGCGCCGCTGGTTCAACACATGTACACTGTTTCTAAGCTCACCGGAGAAAAAAATAGTCGTCGTTAGAGATATCATTGCACGCATCATTTAATATGGCGTAATTTCGCCACTGGACTTGAAAACCGCCTGGATTCAGTTAGGAAGTGAGTTGATAATGTTGCGCAGTTATGTCGTAGCCAGGTTAAGCAACTCCATGTAGATGTAGGCGTTTTACCCGCTCTTTCGACATGTCCCACAGATTTTCTATGGGATACAAGTCAGTTAATTTTGTAGGCCACTTGAGATGTAATAGGGTGCGGAGGAGCGTCAGAAAACCGGTGACATGTTCTTCCAGTTCAGTAAACTTCACTGTTGTTATCTTGAAAAATAGAGATATCAATTGAATACTCCTGATGCAGATCTTGATTGAAAGGCAACACTGAGAATATTTAAACAAACGTGCTGGTTCATATTAATAGTCACCCCAATGAGTGGCCCAATTTATGATAAGAAAAACACCCCAAAATACCACTGAAGCATCTAACCTAGCACACATCAGGATGGAATGCTTCATTTGGTCTTCGGTGCACTCGAAGACATGGGCTGTTTGAATGTAGGCAAGTCAAAATGGCTCTGAGCACTATGGGACTTAACTTATGAGGTCATTAGTCCCCTAGAGCGAAGAACTACTTAAACCTAACTAACCTAAGGACATCACATACATCATTGCCCGAGGCAGGATTCGAACCTGCGACCGTAGCGGTCCCGCGGTTCCAGACTGTAGCGCCTAGAACCGCTCGGCCCATCCGGCCGGCAATGTAGGCAAGTCAGCTGCCGTCCATGTTCGATTATTTCTAGCTCATTGATGACGGACAGCATTTTGTGGTCGAGTGACCAATGGCCTCTTGCTAGGTGACCGATTCCAAATGTTCACTGCATGCAGTTCCTGTCGCAATATTTTCTCGCTAACAGGTTGGGATGTGCCTTCGGTCATTGCCACCGAGCGAGCTGGCGCAGCGGTTAACACACTGGAATCGCATTCGGGTGGACGACGGTAACGCGCGTCCGGCCATCCTGATTTAGGTTTTTCGTGATTTGCCTAAATCCCTTCAGGAAAATGCCTGGCTGGTTCCTTTGAAAGGGCACAGCCGATTTCCTTCCCCATCCTTCCCTAATCCGAGCTCGTGCTCCGTCTCTAATGACCTCTTTGTCGACAGGAAGTTAAACACTGATTTCCTCCTCCTCCCCTCTTTCATTCACTGCCTTCAGCAATTCCAGTCGAGTTTGGAAGCGATTTTGATTCACAAGCCGTGAAATGCGCCTCCAATCAGTCTCAGTCTGGATCTCTTTCTGACCACAATTCTGACGTCGTGTTTGTGGCCACGGTTGTCACACCGCTGCTTGTAGACACGTTGAGCAGCCCACCGCGTAACACCAACAAATCCAGCAACTTCACTGACAGTATGGCCATGGACACTGACACTGTCACTTTCTTACTTTTACCCGTGTTTACGCACAATCTCCGCTTGAAAGTAAATGTCACGCTGATCGCTACTGTCTTGTAACTCACGTAGGGGCCGTGCGCGCGCGGCTAAGCACGTGACCCGAACGCTGTGCCATCTGTAAATGCTTGACGATTCATTTGTCCGTGCGTACTGGGGGTGCTTAACTATAACACTTGTCTTACTGTGACAAACCTTTAACAGAAGGTTATACCCCTTAATAAGTAGACTATGACAGCATTTTAAATTTTTAAAGTCGTTCAATAATTGTATGGAACATTTAAAATAAATGTTTCTTTACTCCTGGAAGCCGTTAGGATGACAGTCTGCAACTGGAACTGTGCACCAGGCACCAGGTTATCCGTTTAGTACCGTAATATAAACATACACATGTTAAGTCAACGTCAAAACTGGTATCAGTAACCATGACGCGGTTGTGGCAACAATGATTACCAATGTACAAAGGACAACTAAAACAAGCATAAAGATATATATGTTCAGTTAACTAGATAAAAAGGCTCAATGAGGAACTTGAAACTTCCAGCACAGGACAGGAGCGTGTAGTGGAACTCTGGCTCAAATTTAAAAGTTGACCATGCACTAGATAGATATGTACCCAGTAGAATAGTTCATAATGATAGGGAACCTCCACGGTACATAGTAACTCTAAATAAACTTCTAAAGAAACAGAGGTTACTGCACGATAGGTGTAAAGCAAAGCTTAGTGCTATAGACAGAGAGATGCTGAAGAAACCCGTTTGGCTGTCAAGAGAGCAATGCGTGAAACCTTCAATGGCTACCGTAGCAAAATATTATCAAGTGATCTTTCACAGAACCCAAAGAAATTCTGGTTGTATGTAAAGGCTGTTAGTGGCACCAAAGTTAGTGTCCAGTCCCTAGCGAATGAAACAGGAACTGAAATTGAGGGTAGCAAAGCAAAAGCTGAAATGTGTAACTCCGTTCCTTTACTAAGGAAAACCAAGGAGAATTACCCCAATTTTGGCCTCGTACCACTAAAAGATGAATGAAATAAGTATTAGTGTCAGTCGTATTGAGAGACAGCTCAAATCACTGAAACTGAACAAAGCTCCAGGTCCCGATGGAATCCCTGGTAGATTCTATATTGAATTTGCGGTTAAGTTAGCCCCTCTTCTAACTGTAATCTATCGTAGATTCCTCGAGCAAAATGCCGCGCCCAGTTCTTGGAAAAAGGCACAGGTCACACCCGTCTGCAAGAAGAGTAGTAGAAGTGATCAACAAACCTACCGTCCAATATCTTCGAAATCGTAGAATCTTAGGACATATTCTGAGCTCAAACATAATGAGGTATCTTGATCAGAATGACCTTCTCAATGCCAACCAGCATGTATTTCCGAAACATCGATCATGTGGAACCCAACTCGCATTTTCTAATATGACATACTGAAAGCTCTGGATCAATGCAACGAGGTAGATGCAGTATTTCTTGATTTCCGAAAAACGTTTGACTCAGTATCGCACCTACGCATATTGTCAAAAGTACGATTGTATGGAGTATCAAGTGAAATTTGTGACTGGATTAATGATTTTTTGGCAGGGAGGACACAGCATGTTATCTCGGATGGCGAGTCGTCGTCAGATGTAGAAGTCCCAACACACTTCTCTTGGGCAGATCCGAATGTACCCAAGAGAAGTCTGTTGGGAACCTCGCTGTTCATATTGGATATTAACGACCTTGCAGACAATATTAACAGTAAAATCAGGCTTTTTGTGGATGATGCAGTTATTCATAATGAAGCAGTAACTGAAAGAAACTGCATAAATATTCAGTCAGATCTTGATAAGATTTCAACGTGGTGCAGAGACTGGCAACTTGCTCTAAATATTCAGAAATATAAAATTTTCCACTTCACAAAAGGAAAAAAACGTAGTACCCTATGACCACAATATCAATGAGTCACTGCTGAAATCGGCCAACTCATACAAATATCTGGGTGTAACACTTTGTAGGGATATGAAATGGAATGATTACATACTTCGGTAAAGGGTAAAGCAGGTTTGTTGGTAGAATACTGGGGAAGTACAATGGGTCTACAAAGGAGATTACTTGCAGATCTCTCGTATGACCGATTCTTGAATATTGCTCAAGTATGTGGGACCTGTACTAAATTGGACTAATAGGGGATATTGAACATATACGGAAAAGGGCAATACGAATGGTCACAGGTTTGTTTAATCCGTGGGAGAGAGTCACAGAGAAACTGAAGGAACGAAACTGGGAGACTCTGGAGGACAGACGTAAACAATCCCGAGAAAGTCTATTAACACAGTTTCTAGAACTGGCTTGAAATGATTACTCTAGAAATATACTATAACCCCCTACGTATCGCTCACATAGGGATCGTAAGGGTAAGATTAGAATAATTACTGCATGCACAGAGGCATTCAAACAATCATTCTTCCCGCGCTTGATTCGTGAAAGGAATGGAACAGGAAGAAACCCTAATAATTCTAACAATGGGACGTATCGTCTGCCACACACCTCACGGTGGTTTGCAGAGTACAGATGCAGAAGTTGATGTAGTAATGCTAAGAGTCTGAACGTGATCTGTTTTGAATGTTACGGGCAGAGGTAACATGTAATACACTTTTGTTAGAAGTTTATGTGGCTTAACGCTTGTATTCGGCATTTGGAAACTTTTTCTCTTTGAAGAAACGTTCTTTTTGCCTCATTACGTAATTTTTCTCCTTCGGTCCCTTCTGTTACTTAACGCGGTATCTGCGCCTTGTTTATCGATACAAAGGCGGTGACGGTTCATCAAAGAACATTCTGGTCCAAGGATAAACCGCCATCGCAAAAGAAATAGCAAAGCCAAGAGCAAGCCACTCTCTTTACATAACTCAAAAATCAAGAAATCTTGCTCTAGCAGCTGCTAAGAGAACAAGCTTAACATCTTAGTGTTCTACTATCTAACTACCAACCTCTCCTATAAATTTTGCTCTCCAGTAGGAAGTAGTACACTAGTTAAATCATTATCACCAGACACCCATTAATTTTCCTACAGCAAAGCGTTAGTTCTTTTCGTAATCAGTCTGCAGTGTCTGATATTTCTTATTCACTGATATTCACAACTACTGCCTTTCTTCAGCTTGCTTTCACTTCGATTTTGTTCCCAACACTGAGAAAATTAACATGGTATGAAACTCTATAGATAACTTGTTCGTGGGTGACAGTGGTCCCTTTTTATCATGCTGCTGTGTTTCGATGTTCTTTTCCTATTCCAGATAACAATGAGAAGTTCAAAAGTTATTTTCTAAAGTTTTGGATTCGTGATTGTGAGAAATGTTGAGATTTATCATCAGAAGATTAGCATCATATTACTGCCTTACTTTTAAATCTGCTCTGAAACAAAACAATAGCATTGAAAGCTAATATGCAACAGTTGGAATAGAAAATACGGTACTTCTTTAATCTGAACTGAAGATCACAAATAAGAGCTTAACGGTAACACCCGACATGTACGGTAACTAATTTGGTCACCTATGCAACTTTGTCAGAGCAGCGCCAATCACGCTAATGAACGAAGCCACAAATCATATTCCTAAATACGTATCACAACCCATAAGTTGTAAAAATGTGGATCACTGAAACCTAGTAACGTTTTAAACAGTTCAGCTAAAAACCCACCTCTACGGTGAGATATCATTTTGAATTATGCCAATTAAGCACGGAAAATTTGCATTTAAAGACTAGTCGAATAATCCCGTGCCATCAATGAATTATTGTCCGTGTGAACATCGTAGCAGGATATACATTATTTCGACAGCGCACTTCCTGTTACCAATAGGTTTGTTAAGACACAGAACATCACCATACGTTAGAAATGGATGGGGAAGTAACTCGGCACTCTCTATTCCAAAGGAATCATCTCACAATTTAATGTAATCTGTTTAGGGAAATCTGGAAGTACTAAATCTAGATGGCTGTACAGTGATTTCTGTAAACTTGTGCGAATTTGTTGCTTTTACCTGCGTTATCAACAGAAAAATAGTTTTTATTACTTTTGAAGCCGAAGTCACCAGTTGTATAAGTTATAAGTGAAACACTGTTTCGAGTTGTAACAATTAAATCTGAAGCACTATATATACTCCGAGTATTTGCATGAACAATAATTTAGAAAAAAGTGCGAAGTGAGGTATTGGGAATGTTACTAATTCCGTAATGTATGTAACAAAGCAGTTTAATGTCGCAAAGGAGCGAAGAAAAACTAAGATTAGGCCTGTCTCTCGAAATGCTTTATTGTAAGAATCACTGAGCGACTACTTTCGCGTTCAACATTTCCATAAGTTTGCTAACTTAGAGATATTTTTGATATTCCATTACGTATGCTAATGTTAAGTCTACAGAAACTCATTCACTCAGCTGCCTCAAATAAATTGTTGTACTACGGGGAAATAGAAATGCGTGTCTATTTCCTGCAGATGAATATGTTAATTGAAGAAAATAGATATAGAATTGCCTGACACAAGTTTTAGCAATAATCATATTAGGCATGAAAGATGGCACCTAACGATACCAAATGTAAGCAACTACAGTATACAGAGATCAGCTGAAAAGTAACACCGTATTCCAGTACCGATAAGCTCTAGATTGTTGAAGTTTTGTGTAGATAATCCTCGAATCTATCAATCTTGGGACATATCGTGCATATAATTCATTTGGTCATCCAGACAAACAGAAATCTGACATGCTAGGTAGGAACTAGGGGACTGTGGCAATACTGTCCAGCATACTTGGTAACTTTTCTGAACTGTCATAAAAATGCTGATTATTCCGTAATGATCAGTATCGTGCTCTCACATTAGATAAAACCTAAATTAGCTTCCTCGATCTGAAAAATTAAAAAATTCGCCAACACGACAAGGCTTCTTTGACACCGACACAAGATCCTCAACGCCTCCATTTCATAGTCAGCCTCCGGCTCAGAGTTTAAATGAAAAAAAAAAAAAAAGGAAAAACAAGTTTCGTCACACGTGATATCTTGATGAAAGGTGATCTATGTCTCTGAAATAAACCGCTTTCAGTTGTATACGCCAGGTGTCCTTCCTGTCCCCACTCCTTCGCCCCAGGGTGGAATACATGTCTCCCATCTGTATGCGTGTAGTGTAATCCGATGTGAAACTGTGAGAACGTTTTCGAAATGTTAGCGAATCATATAACGAGGCCGAACGTGGGTATCAGCCCGATATTCAGCTTATAGGATGTTGGAAACCGCCGAAAAACCGTATCAAAGGTACCCGGCACCGGCCCCCGTCAATTCGCCGCAAGGATTCGATCTGGGGGGCGTTTCGATCCGGGCTCTGCGCGGCACCTAGTTTCCCGGAAGCGGCGTGCTAAGGCACGCGGCTTTCCGGGCGGTTCAAAACTTCCGAAATTTTATTACTAAAATGAATACCAGAAGAACAGTTTCCAGTTAGCAATGTGTAAAAATTATTGCTAGTCCATGGCTATCCAAAGAATATTGGAGATATAATTCCTGACAATTTTTTTATATTCGAGTCTACGCCACAGCAGACAATTTGAATGCGAAATCACTTGTCGCATGAGGATGCATCAAGACACAAAGGAATTACGGACATTGGCTGCGAGGAGGCATTGATTGAAATCAATGCGGAAAATTGAAAATTTGTGCCGGACCGGTATTGGAACTCGGGTCTCGTGCTTTACTAGGCAGACCGTTGCACCATCCGGACACAGTGGTCTCGCAATTGCATGGACTACCCCAGCACGCCTTCCGTCAGACTCAAATTCTCAACTTATCCACACACTACTAATATAGTGCCCCTTGCCCATTACTGGCAGCATTTTGCCAATTCCTGCAAGAGTTCGAGCTTGGTGTGCACCTGAATTGATATGTATATACATCAAGTTTCGTAGGGCCAAATTGAGGAGCAAATCTCCGAGGTCATGGAACGTGTCAGTACATGAAATTACAAGATAAAAGTAATAACAGATAAAAATAATATGTTTATGAACCCAAAAAAGTCAAGCCATAAGTTTAAGTAAACAGTCCCCAATATAACATAAGAATCAGCTTAATTTTTGAAGGAACTCGTCAACAGAATGGAAGCAGTGACCCATGAGGAAACTCTTCAGTTTCGATTTGAAAGCGCATGGATTACTGCTTAGATTTTTGTATTCTTGTGGTAAAACGGATGCAGCAGTACACTGCTCACCTTTCTGCACAAGAGTTCAGAAGCCCAATCCAAATGCAGGTTGGATTTCTGCCAAGTATTAACTGAGTGAAAGCTGCTTATTCTTGAGAATAAGTTGATATTGTTAACAAGAAACGACAATAAAGAATATATATATATATATATATATATATATATATATATATATATATATATATATATATATATATATAGGGTCGACAAGAGGATCGCGAACTTACACCACTTATTGCCGGAACCACCCATTTCGGAGCCAAATATATCCTTCTAGAATGGGAAGAGTTACCCCAAAATATAACACCATTCGACATAAGCGAATGAAAATAAGCAAAGTAGACTAATTTTCGTGTCGAATGGTCACTTACTCCAGATACTGTTCGAATACTTAAAGCGGCAGCATTAAGTCTTTGAACAAGATCCTGAACGTGGGCTTTCCACGACAGTTTACTATCTAGCTGAACTGTTCAGTTGCACTAATCATATGCCTATTCCGTGAAATTAAAACGTCGGGTTTTGTTGAATTGTGTGTTAGAAACTGTAAATACTGAGTCTTACTGTGATTTAGCTTTAGTTTATTTTCTACAAGCCATGAACTTATGTCATGAACTGCACTATTCGAAACCGAGCCAGTGTTGCACACAACATCCTTTACTACGAAGCTGCCGGCCGCGGGCGGCCGAGCGGTTCTAGGCGCTTCAGTCTGGAACGGCGCGACCGCTACGGTCGCAGGTTCGAATTCTGCCTCGGGCATGGAAGTGTGTGAAGTCCTTAGGTTAGTTAGGTTTAAGTAGTTCTAAGTTCTAGGGGACTGATGACCTGAGATGTTAAGTCCCATAGTGCTCAGAGCCATTTGAACTACCAAGCTAGTGTCATCGGCAAACAGAAATATTTTAGAGTTACCCGTAATACTAGAGGGCATATCATTTGTATAAGGAACTGGAGTGGCCAAAACACTCATCCCTGAGGCACCCCCCCCCCCCTCCCCCTCATTTGATCGTACCCCACCCAGACCCAACATCACAGCCATTCTCAACACTGTGAATAATGACCTTTTGCTGTTGTTGTCAAAGTAAAATGTGAGCCAATTGTGAGCTACTCCCCGTATTCCGTAATGGACCAATTTCTGCAGCAATATTTTGTGATCAACACAATCAAACGTCTTAGTTAAATCAAAAAATGTGCCTAGCGTTAGAAACCTTTCGTTTAACCCATCTTGTACCTCACAGAGAAAAGAGAATATAGCTTTTTTCATTTGTTAAACGACTTCTAAAGCCGAACTGTACATTTTATAGCAAATTAAAATAAAATGACCAATTATCCTCACATACACAGCATTTTCAAGAACTTTTGTAAACACTGATGACATAGAAATAGCATTTTCTGGTACTTCCTATAAAGTAAATCAAGAACCCTCTCTAGCTTGAGCAGAAATGCGCTGAAGTCAGAGTTAGTGGACCCATAAATAACAACAATTAGAAGTTTAGTTTCAACTGCCCCTGCACAACATTCAAATATCTGTTCAGTGCAGTGTCATGATACGTCTATGGATTTAAATGGGATACTGTTTTTAACGTACGTGGTCACTCCGCCACCCCGCAAGGAACTCCCTGAAAAACAGCCAGCTTATCTTTATCCTGGTAAAGGAAGCCTCTGAAATGTCAAATTATTTAAGTCGTGCTCCGATATACCAAAATAATTTCAGAGTTAGCATCTATAAGTGTTTTCACTAACTTTATCTCGAATTGCCTCTTATATTTTGATGGAATATGCTAATTCCTTCTCTACTTGGAAACCTGTCGTCCTCTGAAGGTGATTCCTTAGTTAGAGGGACTTCCTTTAAGCGGTTATACCTATCAGCCGACTCCAGTCTAAAAGAGGTGCAACTCTGACACCAACTACTACAGGAATTTTTCCATGAGTGAGTATATATATATATATGTTGGTCAACGATTTGTCTTATACAGGTTTACGTCAGTTTAGTTTAGTTCCACAGTGTCTGTTGCATTTTCATCAGTTGTGAGGATTGACAGTGTACCCGAACGGCCCAGGACGTTGCAACTACTATGTACAAATCACCGAATCCATTGGAGAACGCTGCTTTGAGGCATTACCTTGTTCCCAAACAGTGGCAAAAGTTTTCAGTGAATCAACGTTGCTTCGTTATCCTCGGATTTGCAAGGAATGCGATATCTGGACGTCAGCGTAACAGGATCTGAGGTAGATCATACATGGCGACTTACCTGAAACAATACAGAAAATAATTATATACTGATTACATGCTAGCAGCTACAGAAAATTAGATGTAGAAAAGATGTGTATGTGACAGGTAATCTAGAGCTTTTCACTTCCCTGTTTTAGACGGCAGTGATAGTTTTCTCCAAAGAGACATAATTAACCCTATACTATGCCTGATAACATGGACTGGATTAGAACAACAGTTCTCTGTAGAATACATGCAACACACACACACATTTCGATATGGTTCTCGAGTACATACCTTGACTACTTGGCTACATTTTCGAATCAAGATTTGGTCGTGCATCGCATTACGTTTAGTGCCTACTGTGAATTACCCGTGCATATATTTACATACCAGTTGTTCATTTTCTGTATCACCGCCGATAAACGTTTCCGCTTGATTATTATTTGTACAATTTTCACACTGGCTGCTTAACGAAGTAATCGCTGTCAATAACGACATTTAGATATTTCAAATGAGTCATATTTCTATTCCCACTGAAACGTCACAAGAGCAGTCATAGTGGTCTTCAGTCCAAAGACTGGTTTAATACAGTTCTCCAAGCTACTCTATCCTGTGAAAGGTTAATCATCTCCGAATAACTACTGCAACCTACATCCTTGTGAATCTGCGTACTATATTCATCTCTTGATCTCCCTCTATGACATTTACCCCACCCCCTCCCCCCGACCACCACATTTCAGAAGGCTCTATTCTGTTCCTGTCTACATTATTTTTCGTTCATATTTCACTACCACATTTAGCTACACTCCAGACAAATACCTTCCGAAAATATTTCCTAAATCTTAAATCTATATTCGACGTTAACAAATTTCTCATCTTCAGAAACACTTTTCTTGCCATTGCCAGTCTAAATTTTATATACTCTTTACATCGGCCACCACCTAATACTTTTCGTGTCTCGTTTCCTTATCTAATTCCCTCAGCATCACCTTATTTAATCCAACTACATTCCACTATTTTTGTTTTCCTTTTGTTGATATTCATCCCATATTCTCCTTTAAAGCCACTATCCATTCCGTTCAACAGCTCTTCCAAGTCCTTTGCTGTCTCTGACAGAAATACAATGTCAACGGCAAACCTCGAAGTTTTTATTTCTTCTCCCTGAACTTTAATTCCTACTGCAAACTTTTCTTTGGTTTCCTTTACTGCTGGCTCAGTGTACAAACTGAATAACATCGTGGAAAGGTTACAATCCTGTGTTAGTCCCTTCTGAACCACTGTTTCCCTTTCATGCCCTTGGACTCTTGTGACTGCCGCCTGGTTTCTGTACAAGTTGTAATTTGCCTTTCGCTCCCAGTATTTTACCCCTGCTATCTTCAGAATTTCAAAAGAGTGTATACCAGTCAACACTATCAAGAGCTTTCTCTAACAAGGGGAGGCCGCCAATTGTGAAATTCAGATTCGATTCATACTGCGCATAATAAAAGCTCATGGCCAGACGTGTAATGTGGCAAAGCACCAAGATGCACTTCTCAGCAGTTGTCGAGAAAATCGACAGTTAAAAGAAACCGTTGCGGTGAAATACTCTCTACGATTAATGATTTTCTACAGCGTCGTGGCGCAGCGGTAAGCGCTCGGTTTCGTAATCCGAAGGTCGCCGGATCGAATCTCGCGCCATGCAACATTTTTTTATTATTAGTTTTTTGTTATATATATATATATAGCTCTAGCCATGAGCTTTTATTATGCGCAGTATGAATTGAATCTGAATTTCACAATTGGCGGCCTCCCCTTGTAAGTCTATAAATGTTATAAACGTAGGTTTACCTTTCCTTAACCTATTTTCTAGGAAAATTCCCAAGTTCAGTATTACATCGCGTGTTGCAAAACTTCTCCGTAAGCCAAACATTTTCCCCCAGGTCGGCTTCTACCAGTTTTTCCATTCTTATGCCGAGAATTCGTGTTAGTGGCTCTGAGCACTATGGGACTTAACATCTATGGTCATCAGTCCCCTAGAACTTAGAACTACTTAAACCTAACTAACCTAAGGACATCACACACACCCATGCCCGAGGCAGGATTCTAACCTACGACCGTAGCAGTCGTGCGGTTCCGGACGGAGCGCCTAGAACCGCGAGACCACCGCGGCCGGCAATTCGTGTCAGTATTTGGCAGCTATGACTTATTAAAGCGGTATTACGGTAATCTAAATGTTTGCAACGATACAACGTCAAAGTTACGTAAGGCAAAAATCACACCAATTTCATTGCCAACTTCGTCACACTGCTATCGAATTGAAAGTAGGCACCGCAATACGCAAAGGCAGAATAGAGAACGCTATGGACTGAAATTGCACACCATCCCCCCATGCGTCCCCAAAAGGAAAAATAATCATGTCTTTAACTTTCCCAACGAAACAAATGATTTCTGCTGTGATAGCAGTACATCTTCATAGCGTCATTTCCTTGTTAATATCTAAGATCAAACATACAGCAGCGCGAGCTGAGATATTAGTAGAGGAAATGCACTTCCTGTCTGGGATGAATTACATGCCCTCCGTAACGAAAACTTCACTAAAAATACTTCTGACTCGAGACGTTTCGGTCAACGAAGCATGTCTTCGAAACCACGTGTGCCTGTAGCTACCCTGCCGACTTTGTCAGCGGCAGCCAGGGAGGCACCACGTGTTATCTGTTAGATCGCAGACAGCCGGCAGCCATCCGGCTGTTAACGCCGGGCAGCGAAAATTCCGGAGCGCTCTGTCAGCCGCAAGCGGAGGAGATTGCCCCGCCAGAATTTCACCTGCGGTTCACTGACAGCAGACAATTTAATAAGCCATGGTATACGACCGCAGACATCCGCATATCAAGATAAGATCTACGTGTCATGCGAGGCTAATTTAAGGGAAATGTTTGTGCTCACCAAACACGAAAATACGGACTGGGGAATGAGCTGTTTAAACTCTGGGAAACTCGTCAATCTTGCGACAGGTTTTCTCGCATAACGGGCTTCGAGTTCAGTAAGCATCGCATAATCGAGTGCCCCTTATTCCGAAAGCCATATTTTAACCTATGCGCTGTCAACAGAAAGTTACGCAGCTAATAGCGTGTCATGTCTGTCTAAGGCAAAGCAATCGAGCAACTAACAGCGCTTTTAATGATCGACCACGACGTTAAATCATGCTTCTTTAGTGTACCATTTTATCTCTCAAGCATGGCATTTTCTTTTTTCCATAAACTATTCCTACTCTTGGAGGTCAGCACATGATAGATCACTTATTTAGTTTGAAACGTATATCTACTGTTGCGAGATGGACTTCCTCTCGCCAGTCCGATGCACTGAGACAGGAGGGAATAGCATGCAGGCTGTCAATCTCCAGCGTAAATTTTGCTATGTGTGTTCCTGTGTTTTGTTTGTGAGCCAAGAGTAATACGTTTGTACATTTTGTTTCTTACAGATTAAAAACAGTATTCCTTTATAAAATCAGTGTTCTTTTTACTTACGTTGTTTCTGCCTCTTGTTCACACTTTCTGTAAACCACTGCTTTTTCCTTCGTTGCTAGCGGAGGTTGAAGTTGAAATAAACTTGGTTGTACATTCACATTTGGCAATTTTCTGCCTTTTTTGAAAGCACTTTTTCTTACGCTGCATTGATGTTACCTCCACTTCACCTGAATTTATAAATAGAACTACATGGTTTACCAAATATGGGCGTTTTCACGTAGGGTTAGAAAGTTTTTGTTGTTGTTGCTGTTTTCTGTCTTTATGATTTCCATGTCTGTGTCCTTGGTGGTATTTTTATACAGGTACTAGTGTAAGTGTTCTACAAAAGCGGAATCATTTGTTCCATATTTCCAAGGTCTTACACGCACTCAGTATCTCGTGCCTATCATTCTCCTCGTTTGACCTACGTATCTTCCATGACATGTATTACGTTCTCCTTAACTGACCTGTGTGCCATCCATCACATGTATTATTTTCAGTGGGTATATAGAGGGCTCAGAATTGTAGAACATAGCATGACAGCATGTAACTTAACTATGTCAGTGTGTGAGAAACAGCCTGCTGTAATCGAGTTTCGAATTTGAAGAGTTTGTCCACACATGGAACACCCTCCCCTTCAGCATGACATATACTGTCACATCTGCAGGAATCTAACGTTCTAGGTTCACTGTAGTCGATCATCCACCATACGGTCGTAATTTGTCCCCGGCTGATTTTCATTTCCAACACTTAAAGAACACATTCGAGGACTTCACTTTGAGAGTGATGAAGCGGTGCAAGTAAAGGTGAGGTTGTGGTTCCATCAGCGAAGTAAAACATTCTGCACTGATGGTTAGCAGCAAACATGTCTCTCACTGGGATAAATGTTTGTTCATCGCCAGGGTGACTATGTTAAGAAATAAATATGTAGACATAAACAATAAAGATGTATAATGTTAACAACGTCTGTTTCATTTAAAAAGCCTTAACTGTTTTCATATAAAAAAATCGGAGGCGTTACTCCTCAGCACACACTAGCGGATCTGTTTCACTATTGTTTTTGTAAAGTACTTTGATTTGAGTTGTTTATCTGGGGGATTTTCATGCAATTGTGTTTGAAAATACTGTGTATTTTGAGTTTGTAATTGTTGGTTCTAAGAAGCTTCATACCATCTTTTGTTTTCTGTTTTTTTCTCCCTTTTCGTTGTTCCCATTACGTATTGTGCCTTTGTTTGTGAAAGACTCTATACTTGTGTTGATGATAGCTGGGCGTTTGCTCTTTTTTTTTAGTCTATTGATCAGTTTCCTTACTAAGTTTTCTTTGTATATGTTGTTTGTGGCTAGCTGTAATATGGTATTTCTCTGCCTCGTGATGACTGGGTGTTGTGTGATGTCCTTAGGTTAGTTAGGTTTAAGTAGTTCAAAGTTCTACGGGACTGATGACCATAGATGTTAAGTCCCATAGTCCTCAGAGCCATTTTGTAATATGGTATTAATTTATTTCTGGTAGTTGTCTGTGTCTAATGGTACTGTGTATAGTCTGTGGGACATAAGGTATATGTAAGTGCTGCTTGTTTGTTAGAGTTCAGATCATTTTCTTTCTGCTGTTGTTGTTTCTTGGTGCATGGTAAATACGTGTGTAGGTCTTTCTGAATATTAGTGGTAATGTCTAAGAAATTTAACTGCCCATTTTTCTCCTTTTCTATCTTAGAATGTGCCTTATCAAGAACAGAATTTATGTCTGTCCGTAATGGTCAATTTTACTGCTTGGCTCATCTATCAAGCACACGATGTCATTCGCATATCCAATTCAATCCAATATAGGAAGTTGTATCTATTTTGCACTACACAGATGAGCCAGAATTTTATGAGCACCTAATAGCCGGTATGTCGACCTTTCGTAAGGATAACAGTGACGACGCGTCGTGGGATGGAAGCAACGAGGCCTTGGTAGGTCGCTGGAGGGAGTTGGCACCACATCTGCACACAAAGGTCGCCCAATTCCCGTAAATTCCGGGGAGAGAACAATGAACTCTGACGCCACGTTCAATCGTATCCCAGATGTGTTCCATCGGGCTCAGATCTGCCGAGTCGGGCGGCCAGCACATCATATGGACTCTCCACTGTTTTCCTCGAACCATTCCATAACACTTCTGGTCTTTTGAGATGGTGCATTGTCTGGTTGAAAAATGCCACTACCGTAGGGGAAACATGATTGTCATTAAGGAGTGTCCGTGGTCTGCAACGAGTGTACGATACACCTTTGCCGCCATGGTGCCTTGCACGAGCTCCATTGGAGCCAGGGATGTCCATTTGAATGTTTCCCAGAGGATAATAGAACCGCCGCCAACTTGTTCCCGTCCCGCAGTACAGATATCAAGGAGCTGTTCTCCTGGATGAGGACGGGGTTGCGCCCTCGCATCGGCATGATGAAGAAAGCATCTGGATTCAACAGACAATGCAACGCTCTGCCACTGTGGAAACGTTCAGTGACGACACAACACGTTGGCACATGTATGGGTCATTGGCTGCGGAGGCCCAACGTTAGGAGTGTTCGGTGCATTGTGTGTTCAGACACACTTGTACTCTGCCCAGCATAAAGTCTGAAGTTACACTACTGGCCATTAAAATTGCTACACCACGAAGATGACGTGCTACAGACGCGAAATTTAACCGACAGGAAGAAGATTCTGTGATATGCAAATGATTAGCTTTTCAGAGCATTAACACAAGGTCGGCGCCGGTGGCGACACCTACAACGTGCTGACATAAGGAAAGTTTCCAACCGATTTCTCATACACAAACAGCAGTTGACTGGCGTTCCCTGGTGAAACGTTGTTGTGATGGCTCGTGTAAGGAGGAGAAATGCGTACTACCACGTTTCCGACTTTGATAAAGGTCGCATTGTAGCCTATCGCAATTGCGGTTTATCGTATCGCGACATTGCTGCCCGCGTTGGTCGAGATCCAATGACTGTTAGCAGAATACGGAATCGGTGATTTCAGGAGGGTAATACGGAACGCCATGCTGGATCCCAACGGCCTCTTATCACTAGCAGTCGAGATGACAGGCATCTTATCCGCATGGCTGTAACGGATCGTGCAGCCACGTCTCGATCCCTGAGTAAACAGATGGGGACGTTTGCAAGACAACAACCATCTGCACAAACAGTTCGACGACGTTTGCAGTAGCATGCACTATCAGCTCGGAGACCATGGCTACGGTTACCCTTGACGGTGCATCACAGACAGGAGCGCCTGCGATGGTGGACTCAACGACGAACCTGGGTGCACGAATGGCAAAACGTCATTTTTTCGGATGAATCCAGGTTCTGTTTACAGCATCATGATGGTTGCATCCATGTTTGGCGATATCGCGGTGAACGCACATTCGTCATCGCCATACTGGCATATCACCTGGCGTGATGGTATGGGGTGCCATTGGTTACACGTCTCGGACACCTCTTCTTCGCATTGACGGCACTTTGAACAGTGGTTGTTACATTTCAGATGTGTTACGACCCATGGCGCTGCCCTTCATTCGTTCCCTGCGAAACCCTAGATTCCAGCAGCATAATGCACGACCGCATGTTGCAGGTCCTGTACGGGCCTTTCTGGATACAGAAAATGTTCAACTGCTGCCCTGGCCAGCACATTTCCAGATCTCTCACCAACTGAAGACGTCTGGTCAATGGTGGCCCAGCAGCTGGCTCGTCACAATACGCCAGTCACTACTCTTGATGAACTGTGGTATCGTGTTGAAACTGCATGGGCAGCTGTACCTGCACACGCCATCCAAGATCTGTTTGACTCAATGCCCAGGCATATCAAGGCCGTTATTACGGCCAGAGGTGGTTGTTCTGGGTACTGATTTCGCAGGATCTATGCACCCAAATTGCGTGAGAATGTAATCACATGTCAGTTCTAGTGTAATATATTTGTCCAATGAATACCTGTTTAATCATCTGCATTTCTTCTTGGTGTAGCAATTTTAATGGCCAGTAGTGTAGTACCACCACAATTCGCCGCCTGTCTGTTTTATCAGTCTGCCCAGCCTACTACGTTCGACATCTGTAATGAATGTAATGAATGGCGGCCGCCCTACTCCATGAAGTCTGGACGTGTTTTCACCTTGGTTTCGCCACTTGTTGCAGGGTGTATACGTGGACAAGGAAAAAAAATTCCCGGATTTTTCCCGGATTTTCCGGTTAAAAATACGCTTTCTCCCAGGTGACAGTATATTTTCCCTTATCAATCCTTTGAATGGTTATGGTTTTATACACGAGCGTTTCAATCCTTTGAATGGTTATGGTTTTATACACGGGTGTACAATTTCCCGACACTTTAGAGAACGGACCTCAGGGAAAAAGAAACGTTTTGGAAATATCTTTGATGTGCAGGAATATGTACTCTGCGTATTTTCGTATTACGAAAGCATACATTGGAATTCCACCAAACACCGCATGTTACTTTCCGAATCATTGATATCGAGATTTCGATGCACTTTTGTGAGCCATTCGTAGCTCATGTCACGTGATCTCGCTAGCCGATGGCAGCGAATATTCAGAGCATAGGACACGTGATGTAGTCAGTCAACAGCAACATCACTGTCAAGTAGCACGAACACACAAAGTTAATAGTTTAAATTAATATACATAGTGTTGTTACACGTAAAGCATAGCTTTCACATATAATATTAGTCTCAAGCTGCAAGAGAAGCTAAGCTTTCGCATATACTGTTGATCTTTTTTGCGCTTGTTACACTTTAAATATATCACAAAAATGTGCCAGTAACATTTTTAATAATGACATAAATGTCTGATCTCCAGAGGATCGAAATTTTTCTAAATGGCTAATCATCAAAGAGTTGATTTTTAAATGAAAGTCAACGCTCTGTGATTTAATAAATTCATGGTACATTCTTGCACATAGTTCAGCTTACGTAAAAGGACATTTACTTTGAAAGTAACGCTTTTCAAACCACTATTCGCAATATTTTCCCGCGACCTGTTAGAAATAGGTTCGTTTCAGCAGTTGCCAGAGAGCGCAGATAACAGGCGACACCGCGCTTGCGCAGCTACCATGACGTAGGAAGCCTGTATATACGTACGTGTAAAACATTGAAAGATCATACATGCATTATGTCATAAAATAAACAAGACATCGGTGGATACTCCAAGAGCATCGGAATTTCGTGAACCATACTAAAATGTGCACATTTAAAGTGCATATTCGCATGTCCAGATTCCCAATGAAGTAGACCTCGACCTGATATTAAGCTTTCAGTGTGGTTTTCGGGATGTAAATTTTCTTGGAGCACTAGAACTGTATTTCATCATGTTTGGTTCTTTATTATGGCATAATGCCATACGTGCTAGAAAATGAAAATGAGCACTTGGAATGCAGCAAACAGTTGAAACTAGTCAGTACTGTGGAATTAAACATTTCGTTTCAAGTACATTGACTGCCTCTGTGGAAAAGGTTAACAAAAGTCAAATTTCGTTAGCAAACAGATAAAAATAACTTCATTGTTCCGCAAGGCGATTAATACTTGACTGTCAGAAAGGTGGAAATAAAATAAAATCTGAAACTAATGACATATTTCAGCCTTCCGTAATTATGTGAATGTGTTTTAATTCACTTGATAGCTCCTGGACACAGATATCCGTTTTGTTTTCATTTGACGTGAGAGTAAACGAAGGGGAAACAGCAAAATTACTAAATCTAAACACGGGTCACGTGGAGACTACCCACTATAACTCAGACTGCTCTGCACATCAGCCCCGGATCTGCGACATTTGCGAACTGGGTCAATACTAAAAAAAATCGAATTTTCAAAATACGTTCATCTTGTAGCGCACATCTTTCTGAAAAGTCTGAAACATAAAACATATGTATTCGAGGAAATGTAAGACGTATTATTTGGTCTTAAGTATGCCAAAGTGCAGTGCCACGCCTCGTCATAAAGTATTTTTCTACCGCACATTCAAACTGTATTCAGGAGAGTGGAAATTGAAATGTCCTGCGGTGCCTCTCCTGCTCCCAGTCGGCCGGTTTAACAGCTTGCCCCTCTTTTAAAAAAATCTCGCAATTAATAGCGGATGAGATTATTTGTAATCGAGAGAACAAGAACTCTTCAGAAAATCTGAACTCTTTATTGCCTATTAGTTAATAACTTGCTGTTTTATGTGACACAAAATTAAATATAGGATATATAAAACCAATACTGACAAGAAATAAGCAAGGAATTACACACTTCTTCAAACCTTAGCTCCTACCATTTTTCTCTCTCTAATCTTGCTACAGCTCTACATGGCGTGCTTTCCTTTCTGCGAAAGAATCTATTACCTCATCAAAGTTCGTCAAACGTTTTGCTACATGCAAAATCAAAATGTCCTTATCTGATACTGAAAAAGCTATTAATACAAAAAATACTCAAGACTGGTGTGGTTTCTCGATTTGATTATGTCTATTTTGTTACTGTATGCTAGATAAAACAAAATAGGCCTTTCTAATATGTCAGCAATTTTGTAACAAACCAAATAAACGAGACTGTTATGGCACAAATTGCCACTTTTATAACACGACAGAATATAATCCACGAAGTACCAATATCAAATGCCTATTAGGCCTACTACAAGCAAAAAGCTTTATGTTAGGAAATAGTTTCACATTTCATTCATACGCACCAGCTTCTCAAGCATGAGATCAAAAAGTAGTATTACGAAATTTTTATATAAGTTTGGAATCGTCTTATTCTTCCATAATTTGTGTGATGTCCCCGTTTCTTCTCCTTCTTCGTTCTAACAAACAATCTTGTCATCACCAATTCTATAGCTATTGCTGCCACTGTCAAAATTTGTTCGCCGATTAACTTCACTAAACCTGCCAGAATCACAGGTTTATCTATCCCGCGATTATTTTCCGGTTAGGCGTTATTACGTGTTCCTCAACACGTTTTCCGCGTTACTTCCAGAATAGAACTTACGCGGCTGCTAGCCAGGGACTGCACTACTGGTCCTTACTAGTGTAGAGATTTGGCCAAAAATTTTCTGTCAAAATTTCGTTTTCTTGTATACACCGAGAAATAATACGTAATCTTTCTCTCCTGTTATTCCTGTCAGTCGTTTATTTTCATTCTGGTAGTCTGAATCTATGGATTTCGCTAGTAATTATAGCAACGCTGATCATTCACAAACCAAATCAACCACATAATCAGACAGCGATTGGCATTCATCCGTTCGGGTTTACTCCCTCAGCTCGTATAGCCCCGTCCCATTTTGTCTGCGGAAAGTTTATTTCCTAGATGCGACGAGGATTCTCCTGACAGAGACATCACGTACACTATGAATGCATTCAAAAGCCAACTTATGATTCATTCACAAATCAACTTAAAATGTGTTCAAAAACTAACCGGGAAGCGTTTCAAAATCATATGAATAATCGATAGGAAAATGTGCGCTGGATGCTAGGCGCTTTGTGAAACAAGTTTTTTTCCTCAAGACTATGAATTTGGCGCCGACTTTTCCCGGTAGCATCTAGCTGCTTGCTGCGACTGCTTGCACAGCCAACAGCCACATTCCTGTTGCCAGAAGCGGGAGAATCTACTACTCAAACGTGACTCACCTGCGCATGCGTATGAGCCCGCGCGTTAACTGCTAAAAGAAATCGAATATAAACAGTTGCGACTTCACGCTAGTTGGAGGCAATTGGTTGTTATGAAGCACTGCATAGTCTCCCTAAAGCCTTTGGCACATTTTCAATTGGCAGACGCTTGCATGAGCACTGTGTGTCGTTCTTGTATACGGCGCATTTCCTATGCAAGTTATTTTCGTTTTTTTTCCTCTCTTTTATGTTTTATTGCTGAAGTATTATTCTGCAATAGCGGGATACAGTAATATCTTTTGTTACAGTATCGGTTCTTACCAGTCAAAATTACAAAAATTTAACTGAAAACTAAAACAATTAAAAATTCCCGGAATTCTAAAAATATCCCGGGTTTTTACCGGTTTTCTCCCGGATGAAAAAATTCCCGGGTTTTTCCCGGATCTCCCGGTTGTCCCGGGTCGTATACACCCTGTGTTGAAGACACTCACCACAGCTCTCCTGCGGTTTCCGAAATGCTCGTACCGAATCTCTGGGTCTTCACGGTCCCCCATCGGTCAGACTCAGACAGATCGTGTGCCTTCCCCATTCTACACACGGGCAGCCCGCTCACTGATACTACATGCACCTTACGTGTGTCTGACTAGCAGTCATTCTACGCCAGGTGACGCTGCTATCGCCTGGACGGATTTATATCGATAGTAGGTCGGTGGTCATATTGTTCTCGCTGATCAGTTTATTTTACTTAATGTGATCTGTTCTACATGGTTCACACACATGTTTGCTACGGTTTCAGATCTGGTTATTCCATTGGTAATCCTTCATTTTGTAATTAAAATTCGTTATTGACCTGGAAAGAGTTCTGTTCTGTCATTAGCTATAGCAGCTTGACTGTTTCATTGATGTATTCACGTGTAAGTGTACTATGTGTCTTAAGATTTTGTCTATAATGTTTAGTGTCGCAGTTATTCGTATATTGGAATACACGTTCTCTACATCAAATGAGAGGAGGATGGCCATGTCTGGAACCTGTGTGTCTTTTATGTACTGAATCAACTGTGTGGAGTGTCTTACAGTTCCATCTTCTTGTAATTTCTAGTTCTGTGATAATATTTTCAACATGTCTTTTACCATTGGGTATGTGGGAGCGTTCTTTTAATTTATAGTAACTCTGACTGGGAAATATTTCTACAATAGATTCAGTTGGCTATGGGGGAAAGGCGCACAGGGATGTGTCTACAATATTTTTCTTTTTCTTCTAGTGTATGTTCAATATCTTTCACAGTGTTTCTCCACTCAGTTTGGAACTTATTACTTAGATCTGATTTTAGTTTTGTAATTTTATTTTGTGTGAGGAATTCCTGTGTCGTAGTGATGTACTGCTCTTCATTCTTGAGGACCGCAGTATTCCCTTTATCCGCTCTTGTAATGATGTTGTTGTGTTCATGCACTTTGCTCTTAAATTTTGTCAGCGTTATGCAGTTGGAGTGTCTATCATTTGGTTTCCTGTCCTTTCTTTCATCTGTGTTATCATGTTTATCGTTTCATTGCTTACTAGCTTTCTCGTCAGACCAATGTTTACTTCATTTGTTACGTTTCTGTTTTTCTGTATGAGAATGCTTTCCGGATCAACAGCGAGGTTTTATAATTATTATCCGTCTGTTTGTGTACTGATGTTAAGTTCCAGACCTTTTTCGAGCAGTTTTATTTCTTTTGTCAATGAGGTTTATCAGTACAGAAGTGATGTGTTTCGTTCGACAGAATGTAATCTGTGGCTGTGTTCCGTTTTTGTTTAGCGTTTAAAATGGAATTCTTTTTTTCTGTGGGATCTTTTAATTTTTTTCCTGTCACTGTATATCTACAGCTTTCAACCTTACTAACAAGTTGTGAGAAAACAGAAACATTATTCAGAAGTTTCTTCAGATTAAGATGTGCTTTCTATGCCCTTCATTATGGCTTTGCTTTTTAGCATAAAGAGAACTGACTTCGTTGTTTAGCTGGATTTTTTGAAGTATTTGTTTCGTCTTTTTGTGCACTGGCAGAACTGATTTTAATTTGTACATTTATATGTTTAGGTATAATATTATTTCATCTGCAAACGCTAAGCTTTATATGTTGGACAGTTTTATGTGCGTTGAGATGTATCCTTCTAAACTACATTGTTTGCAGAATATGTGGACAATAGGCAGAAACACCGTAAATGAATCGCACGTCACCATTAAAAAGAAGCCCTGTTTTGAATCTATAACAGCCAAAATGGAAAACCATATTATGTATCCATATTTTGAGAATGACAACAGAATAAGCTTTTTAAACAAAAGCGAAAATAATCTGATGTAAAATTCTCTTTAATTAATTACTGCGGGTGATGGCAATGCAAACAAACGTATTATGCTTTAGAACACTTTATTTTTTATTCTATGCAGTTACTGTGCGTATTTTTGTGTCTCATTACGATTAGCTTTATACTACCGTCCCCTTTTATATTTTGCTAGATATCGATTTGAACACAGCCTATAAGAAAGATCGAAATCAGTAATCCGACTAAACGTTAAAAGTTATGATCCAGACGAAGTCAACCTTGCTCCGTGTCGTGTTTCAAGCAACTCCCGAAAAGTATTATCTCTACACCGCACAGGCTTATGTGCTTGCAAAAGCTACACCATATGGTTGTAGTTATTTAGACATACGAGAATTACTCTCGCAGCACAATTCATTAACCAGGTATAGCATACGTACGTAAGCATTTCAGAATCATATTAATCAATGCGTTGTCGTTATAATGTTGTTACAAGTATTACTTACTTCAGCGCAGTTGTAAAAAAGAAGACAGAAAGTAATACAACCCGTTAACGTGTGCGAAGTTATCTCTTTAATATATCGTGCTCCGTAGTGGGGTTACAAATGAGCTGAAATGACGTATGCCTTTCGGCACGCGTGTAGTAAGGCAGCGGTCACTGAGAACAATGTACTGGCTACAAGGTGAACAATAGCCTTTCGCTTCTAATCACTGGTAATTCTGTCCTTTTTGTGCAAGTCGTGCTGAGCACTAAAGGAATTGGAGGAGGAGGGGGGCGCTAACAATTGAAACAGAAAGACTGTTTCGAGTCTTTTTATTCTTCTTCTTCTTCTTCTTCTCTGCGTACAGATAAAAAGATCTTTAGCACTGATTTAGAGACGAAAAATATTTAGTTAATACGATATAAATGTGTCAACAGTGGGAAGACGACTCCATATGTTGGGATACCTGTAAGATACTACGTAAGGAATGCGAAAAAATGTCAACTCCCCTTCTATCGACAGTTTATCGTAGGTCACTAAGGCATCGAAGCGTTCTAATGACCAAGAGTCAGGTGCTTGTCATTTGCTCTTTCAAGAAGGATCATCGGACAGATACACGTAACTATAGGATTACGTCGCTTAGACTTACAAAAATGCGCTTTATACTTAATTTTATTAATTCAGAGACTGAAAATCAATTAATATTTGGGGAGCAGTGATTCTGTACTTAAGCTGCTCTATTTGTCCATGTGATCCAGACGGCAGTAAGTAGTGGTGACAACATTGATGCCGAGTTCCTGGACTTCAATTTCAGAAGAAGCAAGCAAGAAACGCAGGGACTGGAACTGGAATCTCAACGTAAAGAAATTTTGTGTGTTACACATAAGTAGATGGCAAGAGGGTTAATGAAACTTTATGGGAGATGAAAACTGTGCGCGGATCAGGACCCGAACTCAGAACCTTCTGTTTCGTTGGTGGTGCTCTCACTGGATGTGTTACGCAGTCACAACTCACGTGCCATCATCACAGCTTCCCTTCTGTCAGTACCTGTCTCTTGCGCTCCGCGCTTCAGTGATCACCTCCATACTCACTTTGCTGGCGCTCCAAGATGAGACAATATTGCAAAGTGGAAGATTCATTCTGAAAGAATATTATTTTTTTAACTACAGAAATGACAATCAGACACTGCAAATACCTACAACTGTAAAACGATTTGGGTATATGCTTTCAGGTTGACATAAAACAGAAGAACGCGTAAAACTGGCTGAAGGACAAGCAAATGCCAGGCTGAGATTCACTGGAAAAATCCAAAGGAAATGTACGATGGCGTGCTGAGAAGTAACGCATCCGAGTTTTTTGAGTGTAAACTCTGAAAGCTTTTTAAATAAAACAAACGTTACTAACATTCCACATCTTTATTCTTCATGTCTACATATTTGCACCCTCTATCGCTGGAGGGTTCCGATTTGTAGCGTGTAACATGGCAGTCTGTAACCTAACTATTTTGGCGCACTAGAAACAGCGTGCTGTAATCGAGTTTCGAGCTGGAAGAGTTCGTCTAAACATGGGTCACCCTCTCCTCCAGCACGACGAAGACGGAACACTCACGAGCGCAGCGACATATGCAACAACCAGACGCCTTGAGTTCACAGTCATCGACCATCCTCCGTACAGTTCCAACCTGACCCCATCCGATTTTCATCTCTTCCCGGAACTTAAAGAACACGTTCGTGGACATCACTTTGACAGTTATGAAGCAGTGCAAGTAGAAGTTGCGTTGTGATTCCGTCAACAATGTCAAATATTTTAGTGACGGTATCAACAAACTGGTCTCTCGTAGGGAGGAATGTGTTAGTTCTCACGGTGATTACGTTGAAAAATAAATATATATAGACATAAGAATAAATATGTGCAATGTTAATAGCTTTTGTTTTATTTAAAAACTTCAAGAATTTTCATCTAAGAAAAACGCGGAGGCATTACTTTTCAGTACTACTTCGTAATTCAACCAAAAAGAAGTAGTTAAAGAACCTCACATAACACTCTTTCGGCCTATTCTTGAGTGTAATTCTCCATTCGGATCTCTTAGGAGCTAGGATTAATAGAAAAGATCCAAAGAAGATCAACACGTTTCATAGTATAATAAACGAGCATTTTGACGGAGGTGGACAACCAACTACAGCGGCAGGAGTTACAAGAGAGGGTTTGAGCTCAAGTAGACGCACATTCCAAGAAGAGTCAAACAATGGACCATGCCAGTGAAATCAGAGTAACCTGATTTCATAAGGAGGATTCCAGGGAGTTGTTCGTCCCGCGCGCCATTGAGGAATGAGACGAGGAAGGGAGGAAGCGGAATCCGAAGTACCTCCTTCCTTCACAGGTGGCTCGCATAAATGTTGATACAATGTGGTGAACTAGACGAAGGTTGTGTTGGTCAAATTGCTGTCGTTTCAGCAAACCATTGTTCTAACAACAAAATACGCTAAACAATATGTGTGAGCAGTTCAGTAGAAATTTCATGTCCCTTGGATATTACAGTATCTTATCTCTTTTATCTCCGCCCAAACGACGTTCAGTTATGGAGCGTCAGTGTCGTTCGATCTATAGTAAAATCGCTCGAATTCTCAGGTTTCCAAGTGTCCAGGATTGCGTTACGTATAGGTGGATAATTCGTGCACATCCTAGTAAAGTAGCTTGTTGTAGTTGATGATGGGTATTTTATCAGTGACAATGGTTTCTAAGTGACCGCAAATACCGTTTGAGACTGCTCCGAGTTGCCGAGTATCACTCTTACCCTCTTTCACTAGTTTCAAGTCCTCGTATCTGGTAAGTTTCTTCAGTTGTTTCTCGTCGATTCTTATACCACCTGGGATGTCAATATCAAGCATATTCTATCTCTCTACGATTGTGATGTATAGTATTTTGCATTCCAGAAATCTATTTGTCTGAATCTGGAAGTCCCAAAGTAATTTGGGATGATCGTTTTCGACAACTTTTTCTGGATTGTGGTCCCATCAGTTCTTTGCCACCCGCAAATGGTAATTTTAGCATAAGATCTGGTGGATCATTTGTGACTCGAAGCAATCTTTTTACTGCAGGTAAGGTGATGTCGATTGTTTCCCCAGTTTCTTTGCAGAATCCAGAATTTGGGTGTTCTGATGATTGGCTTCGATGGTGTTCGTTTCGACTTCTTGCTGTACAGCAAAAATCAGCCCTTAAGCTTCCTTCTTTAGGGCTCCGCTGGTCAGCCAAGTCTAGAGTCTTTTTCCTTGTCTGTGTTGTATCTTCTGCCAAAACTGTACATTAATTGCTTTATGGCGCGAGCTGTCAGTCCGGCCTTGGATGGCAGCTTTCCACTATTTATTCCAAGTCTATTTTCTGACACTGACTTCAATCAGATCCGATTCTTGAGTATTTTTCGCACAGTGTATCGACGTCTACTTCTCTGCTTTCACTGCCTGCCTTACTTCCACCGTCTGTTTTCTTGGACAAGTACAGACTGTCGATGTGACTGTGAGGTTGACGTGCATGGCGAATTGTCATGAATTCTTGTTCTCCTGTCCAGATCTACACGGTAACTGCAATGTATCTGATGACCGATATGGCCTTGGTTGTCATGATAGTATTCCCGCCACTCAGTTTCTTTTTCAATTTTTTCTGTGTCTAGGGAGTACTGTTTAATTATTATTATTATCTTTCCTTTCTCAGACCTTAGGTCTGGTTCGGAATGAAAGTGACGCGGACCTTGATCAAGCGTCACTTCCTTTTAACTGTACGGTATATGTTACATTGCGTTTAGGAACTTTCGGGTAATTGAACATGTATCAATAATTACAGATTTCTGAAGTTGTATATATAAGTTTGGATGTAGCTGTATTGCGTTGATGTACTGGTGGATATTGCGTGGTATGACCCCTGTAGTTGAAAGTATAATTGGTATAATGTTAACTATATCCTGATGCCACATGTCCTTGATTTCCTCAGCCAGTTGGATGTATTTTGCAATTTTTTCTCCTGTTTTCTTCTGTATATTTGCTGTATTGGGTATGGATATTTCAATTAGTTGTGTTAATTTCTTCTTTTTATTGGTGAGTATGATGTCAGGTTTGTTATGTGGTGTTGTTTTATCTGTTATAATGGTTCTGTTCCAATATAATTTGTATTCATCATTCTCCAGTACATTTTGTGGTGCATACTTGTATGTGGGAACGTGTTGTTTTATTAGTTTATGTTGTATGGCAAGTTGTTGATGTATTATTTTTGCTACATTGTCATGTCTTCTGGGGTATTCTGTATTTGCTAGTATTGTACATCCGCTTGTGATGTGATCTACTGTTTCTATTTGTTGTTTGCAAAGTCTGCATTTATCTGTTGTGGTATTGGGATCTTTAATAATATGCTTGCTGTAATAGCTGGTGTTTATTGTTTGATCCTGTATTGCAATCATGAATCCTTCCGTCTCACTGTTTATATTGCCTTTTCTTAGCCACGTGTTGGATGCGTCTTGATCGATGTGTGGCTGTATTAGATGATACGGGTGCTTGCCATGTAGTGTTTTCTTTTTCCATTTTACTTTCTTAGTATCTGTTGATGTTATGTGATCTAAAGGGTTGTAGAAGTGGTTATGAAATTGTAGTGGTGTAGCCGATGTATTTATATGAGTGATTGCTTTGTGTATTTTGCTAGTTTCTGCTCGTTCTAGAAAGAATTTTCTTAAATTGTCTACCTGTCCATAATGTAGGTTTTTTATGTCGATAAATCCCCTTCCTCCTTCCTTTCTGCTTAATGTGAATCTTTCTGTTGCTGAATGTATGTGATGTATTCTATATTTGTGGCATTGTGATCGTGTAAGTGTATTGAGTGCTTCTAGGTCTGTGTTACTCCATTTCACTACTCCAAATGAGTAGGTCAATATTGGTATAACATAGGTATTTATAGCTTTTGTCTTGTTTCTTGCTGTCAATTCTGTTTTCAGTATTTTTGTTAGTCTTTGTCTATATTTTTCTTTTAGCTCTTCTTTAATATTTGTATTATCTATTCCTATTTTTTGTCTGTATCCTAGATATTTATAGGCATCTGTTTTTTCCATCGCTTCTATGTAGTCGCTGTGGTTATCCAATATGTAATCTTCTTGTTTAGTGTGTTTTCCCTTGACTATGCTATTTTTCTTACATTTGTCTGTTCCAAAAGCCATATTTATATCATTGCTAAATACTTCTGTTATCTTTAGTAATTGGTTGAGTTGTTGATTGGTTGCTGCCAGTAGTTTTAGATCATCCATGTATAGCAAATGTGTGATTTTGTGTGGGTATGTTCCAGTAATATTGTAACCATAATTTGTATTATTTAGCAAGTTGGATAGTGGGTTCAGAGCAAAGCAGAACCAGAAAGGACTTAATGAATCTCCTTGGTATATTCCACACTTAATCTGTATTGGCTGTGATGTGATATTATTTGAATTTGTTTGGATATTAAGTGTGGTTTTCCAGTTTTTCATTACTATGTTTAGGAACTGTATCAATTTAGGTTCTACTTTATATATTTCCAATATTTGTAGTAACCATGAGTGGGGTACACTATCAAAAGCTTTTTGGTAATCAATGTATGCGTAGTGTAGCGACCTTTGTTTAGTTTTAGCTTGATATGTCACCTCTGCACCTATTATCAGTTGCTCTTTACATCCTCATGTTCCTTTGCAACAGCCTTTTTGTTCTTCATTTATAATTTTGTTCTATGTTGTATGTGTCAGTAATTTCTGTGTAATGACTGAAGTTAATATTTTGTACATTGTTGGTAGGCATGTTATGGGGCGATATTTAGCTGGGTTTGCTGTGTCTGCTTGAACTTTAGGTTTCAGATAAGTTATTCCATGTGTAAGTGCATCAGGGAATGTGTATGGGTCTGCAATGTAACTGTTAAATAATTTGGTTAGATGTGAATGTGTTGAGGTGAACTTCTTTAGCCAGAAATTTGCTATTTTATCTTATCCAGGGGCTTTCCAATTGTGCGTAGAATTAATTGCTTGGGTGACTTCATGCTGCAAAATTATCACTTCAGGCATTTGTGGTATCATCTTGTATGTGTCTCTTTCTGCTTGTATCCACCGTGCATGCCTGTTATGTTGTACCGGGTTTGACCATAAGTTGCTCCAGAAGTGTGAAAGGTGGCTACACTGAGCCACAGCGCCAGAGAGTTTTGTTTCGCCGCCTCCACTGGCAGTGATTGTTGAGAAGTAGCGGAGGGCAGTGTGCTTGTTGGGAACTCGTAGTGAAGAGTGCTTGCTGAGATGTCGTAGTGAAGAGTGCTTGTCGAGATGTGGCAGTAGTCAGTTCTTGTTGAGATGTGGTAGTAGCGAGTCGGTGTGGAGATATTGTAATGATTAGAGTGCTTTTTGTCAATATATGATGGTAAAAGAAAAAAAATTTCCTTTTCTTTTTATTATCTCAATGTCTTAAATAATGCGTCATTACAGTTTCAGTCAACAAAGCATCTGGCTTGTGTTCTTGTATTAGAGTGTAATTCTGGTTTTCTTGCACAATTATAGTATTTCTATTTTTTTATCACTTCAGTATAAATGGTATTTGAAATTTCTTGTCTTATTGAAGAAGAACCGTGCCAGATATGTACGTTGAGTCATACTTCCACACACAGAACAGTTATACTTGTGCTTTGGTTTCGTAGGTTTTATAGTTGCTGGGGACTTAATTAATTAATTGTGTTAACGGAAATTTTCTTTCATTCTTTGTTGTTATTCTATGCAGTCACATTGCGTACAAATACTAGTCAGGGCCAACCGTTTACGAGATACAGCGTAATCGGACATACAGCTACCAAAAATAAAAATTATTTTCATTTATTTAATTAAGCCCCCATGCACGCTACGGCACATATTCACTTAGAGTAGTGAATCCCCTGAGGACTTTAATCGCCGCACATAATTTCTAGTTAGTGACTTTGTGGCACATCTGGCGGAAGTGCGTACGTAAATTGATCTAACCATGAACATGGATGTATCTCATTCTTAGAATTGCGGAAGATCTTAAATTTCCGAACAGTCAAAAAGTGTTTATAGTCAAAGTTTTCGCCGCGTGGCGACAAAGACCTACCGCGTCTGTCCCTGCCCCAATGTCGATTATTGTCAACTTCGCGCGCCTGGCGCTATCTTGTTGCTTCTCGTAAATGAAATAAATTACTTTCTTCAAACCCCTCTGCTATCTGTGATTCTAAATTTCTTCTACTGTCTTTTCCTACAATTTCACCTTCGATTTGTTTGACTTGCTTTCGTAATGCCTCAACTTCCCTTTTGACGCGTTCATTAAATTTTCCCTGATTTTCAACATGCTTATTTATGTTCTGATACTCTTCGGTTTCTGCAAATGGCAATGGTGCTGTATCATCTGAATCCCTGTCCCCATTTAAACTAAGACTTGTCAATTTATCTGAAATCTCCTCAACTCTTTCCGATAAATCACCTATTTGTTCTTTCTGTTTATTTACGTCTTCTGTAAGTGTCGCGACTCGGGTTTCAGTATTGACACATTTGGTAGTTAACTGTTCATATTGTTGTGTTAAGTTATTTATCCTGTCATTTGATACGGATTTCTCGATTCTCTCAAATATTTCTTCCTTATCGTTTGCACGTTGTAAATTTAACTCTGAAAATTTCTGTACTATCACGCGATTTTCTTCTTCCTGTTCTCTATCCTGTTCCCTTTTGTCTACTCTCTAGTGCAATTAATCTATTATTGTGAGAATCCAAAATCGGTTGTACTTCTTCTCTAATTTCTTTCTTTGATTCATCTTTCATGTTTTTGAAACATGTCCCTGTTCGTGAGCCTAACTGTGTTTCCATTGTTTCCATCTCGGTTTTACTTGTTCCTATTTGTGAGCCTAACCGTGTTGTCATTGCTTTCATCTTGGTTTTAATTGTTCCTATATCTGTTTCAATTGTTCCTATTTGTGATCCCAAATTTAATATAGCACTCATCAACTGCTCCATAGTAACTGGTTCGAAACTTTTTTTGCCTCTAACATTTCCCGCAAAATCGACTTCCTTCGTCATAGCTGTAAAGCTATCTTTGTTCGATGCTATTCCAGAATCTTCTGTCATTAATCTCGTATTCAGTGAATTTTCTGATTGAGAAAAATTTTGAAATGGTTCCGGACTATTTTCCCGACTTATTAAATTGTTTTCCACTTCATTATTCATAACACTGTCCTTCTGTGTTGGCGAGTTCGCCATGTTAACAATTTCGTTATTCTGACTATTCATCATTTTTGCCTTTTTCATCGATCGCGTAATCATTTACAAAACATACAAAACTCGTCACTGTACGAAAATTACACACAATGACTCTTTATCTCCAACAATACCATTCACACGAATTGTTTCCCTCAAACACGATTAACGAACAATTGAAATAATTGCACTAAATTGTCAAACACGTATACAAGACAACAAATTAAATTCTGAAATACCATTAGAGGAATGACAATTACCAAATCTACACATGCAAAATAGACTACAATTACTAAACTACAAATTACTACAACAATACTACTGTCTACTATTTTTACAATCAGAAGAATTCCAAGGGACGATCCGAAGCAGCGGTCGCCACGTGCATGGGGGCTTATTTATTAATTTGAAAATCATTTTTATTTTTGGTAGCTGTATGTCCGATTACACTGTATCTCGTAAACGGTTGGCCCTGACTAGTATTTGTACGCAATCTGACTGCATAGAATAACAACAAAGAATGAAAGAAAATTTCCATTAACACAATTAGTTAATTAAGTCCCCAGCAACTATAAAACCTACGAAACCAAAGCACAAGTATAACTGTTCTGTGTGTGGTAGTATGACTCAACGTACACATCTGGCACGGTTCTTCTTCAATAAGACAAGAAATTTCAAATACCATTTATACTGAAGTGATAAAAAAATAGAAATACTATAATTGCGCAAGAAAACCAGAATTACACTCTAATACAAGAACACAAGCCAGATGCTTTGTTGATTGAACCTGTAATGACGCATTATTTAAGACATTGAGATAATAAAAAGAAAAGGAAATTTTTTTTTCTTTTACCTTCATATATTGACAAAAAGCACTCTAATCATTACAATATCTCCACACCGACTCGCTACTACCACATCTCAACAAGAACTGACTACTGCCACATCTCGACAAGCACTCTTCACTACGACATCTCAGCAAGCACTCTTCACTACGAGTTCTCAACAAGCACACTGCCCTCGGCTACTTCTCAATAATCACTGCCAGTGGAGGCGGCGAAACAAAACTCTCTGGCGCTGTGGCTCAGTGTAGCCACCTTTCAAGTGTTCCATGTCTGTTATGTTTGGTGGATTGTCTATTTTAATGTGTGTGTTATCTATTGTCTGATAAAATTTCTTTTGGTTTGTGTTGAATGTTTGGTTTTGTTTCCTTCTATTTTCACTTTTTTTGTATCTTCTAAGTCGTTTGGCCAATGCTTGTAATTTCTGCTTCTTTTCATCTAATTGCTCTATCGCTTCTTGTTGTGAGATTTTACCTAACCATTTTCGTTTTTTTTCTGACATTTCATTTCTTATAAATTGTGTTAGCTGTCCGATGTCTTTTCTCAGTTTTTCTATTCTGATCTGTAGCCTGTGTTGCCATGCTGGTTTTGTGGGTTTCTTCTGTGTGTTGGTTGGTTCTGATCTCTGCCTAGTGTGTATATTTAGTGTAGTGAGTGCTCCTATATAAACCAGTAGTTGTAACTCTTCCATAGTCGTGTTTTCATTTATTTTGTTGTGTATGATTGTGTTGATAGTTTTTATTGTTGTTTCGACTTGTGGGTTATTTGGTGGTCTATGCAAGAATGGTCTAATGTCTGTATTTGTGTCTTTGTATTCTATGTATGTCAGCAGAAATTTTTCTTCTATATCTAACATGTGTGTCACTTCGTGTTCTATTTGTGCTTGTTCTGGTGGCTGTCTTAAGATTTCGTTTTCCTCTGATTCTTTAATTGATGTGTGTTGTTCTTTGTTTGTTTGCTCTGGGATGTTTGAGTCCATTACTGTATTTTCTTCTTTTTCTGATTGCACATTATTTTGTTCCAGTATTTGTTGTACTTGTTGTTTGATGTTTTCTAATTCTGACTGGGGTATCCTGTTATTTTTGATTACTACACGGATCTGATCAGCTAGTCGTTGTTCTGTTAAAAATTTTAATTCTGGGTATCTGGTAATAAATGTTGTGTATACTTGTGATCTGTATCCAGTTGTGTTGGTTCCTAGGTTTGTTGCTTGGTAATAACAGAACATGAGGTGTCGATTAACTTCATCTGACCATCTCATCCTCTGTCCTTCAAGGGTGGTTGCAGGAAGCATATCCTGCAAAACACCTCTATTTGGATTTAAATCATTTTCCAGTTGGCTAGCAGTGTCGTTACCATTGTGGGCGGGCATAGGGTTCAAGCGTCGTCCCCGACCATGACGGCGCTTGTCCGAGGCTTCTTTAGTTCTGTCCTGAACCAACTAAAGCCCTATTAGTGGTTTGTTCTTTTCGTCGCCTTTTACGACTGGCAGAACATACTTATTATTATTATTATTATTATTATTATTATTACTGTTACTATTATTATACACTTGAACATATGATAAAAAGTTAACTTTTCTAAGAAAGAATAATCAAAAGCCATCAAGAGTTGATGATGAGATGAATCTTTATTAACTACCGGTTTCGATCAGCCGATCATCGTCAGGTAGCACAAAATTATTTACATTAGTCTGCACGGTTTCTTTCTTACTGCAATGTCTTAGTGCGCCATACACATCCAAGTTCCATGCTTCTGTGGGAAGCGAACTCTGCACAGTCTCGACGAACAATAGATGTTACGACAAATATTAAAAATAACATTATGTAAGTAGTATTCCCATAATTTCTTGCGCTTATTTTTCCATTCATAGCGTAATCTATTTTCATTCCGTGCTAAAAATATTGACTCTTTACACGTACTATAAAAATAAAGAAGTAAACCCATCTTCGCAATGGAGTACAGTGTTTTGTTTACTTCAGTACTCTAGCAAACGGAAGGCCTCCACTTCTTATAGTATCCCTGGCTTTATAAGACAAAACTATAAAATCAGATGATGTGCCATTAATAATCGGAAATTAATGGACGGAATTAAAATATCACATCACGGGGCAAGTATTTCTTACCCGAGACTCTTATTTATGGCCAAAAATGTCAACATCTATAGCACAGCCTCTTATTTCAAACTTTTTACACCGGACCGGTGTCGAGTCACACTCCCATCTTCAGCGGCGCGCTAAAGTATCGTTTGTCATTTGAACTTTCTTTAACACACTGCAAACGATCGTATGTACATGGATGGCATGCTTCAGACGGTGGCCAACAATACGAATGTCCATAGAGTTGTTCTTGCCGTTGAAGATTGTATGCAGCCCGATAGCGATCTGCCATAATGACTTTAAAATAAATCCTATGCAGCCGGTATTGACATTTTAATGGTCAAAAATGACGTTTCTGTGTTTCCTGCAGCTGGCAGCGTATCGAACGTACAAAATATTTCGTACTTTCCAAGTTACAGCTCAGTGCTTACTTCTGTGTTGTTATTATCACATTTACTGAAAGTAAGTTAACGTTCGGTGTGAAGATATTAACAGCAGATTCATGTGGTAGCACTTAAATAATTTCATGTCATAAAACGTCTCGTCCGAACGTAACTTATTGAAATGTTACTCGTTACGATGTAGAGTTTGTTTTTGTGTTATTAGTGAGGTTTGGAAGCTATATGTACGCAGACAACAATCTACGAATTAGCGTGACAAGAAGTATGCAGGAGCTGTATTCCTCAGTGTGTGAGAGAAATGTTCGTCGACCCTGTCTCGTTCCTCAGAGCGTTGTGGCGCTGTGGTTAAGGCAGTGGGCAATCGCGAGGAACGGGCTTCGATTGCCTTTTAGGTTTTCTGTAGTTCCAATGCAAATGCAGCGATGGTACCTTTGAAAAGGAAACGACTGATTTCCTTTGATAGCCCTGTGAAATCTTCGATTGTGCTCAATAACTAATGACCTCATTGCCGAAGAGACGTTAAACGGTAACAGTTCCTTTCTCTATCCACAACCATGCCGTTAATATCAACAAGCTGCACCGTCAGAGAAATGCGTGGCTTATACACTTATGAGCCAAAACGTTATGACCACATATATAATGGCGTGCTGTTTCACTTTGCAAATGCAGTACAACAGAGATGGTTCTAATGGCTCTGAGTGCTATGGGACTCAACATCTCAGGTCATCAGTCCCCTATACCTTATAACTACTTAAACCTAACTAACCTAAGGACATCACACACATCCATGCCCGAGGCAGGATTCGAACCTGCGACCGTAGCGGTCGCGCGGTTCCAGATTGAAGCGCCTCGAACCACTTGGCCACAACGGCCGGCTGCAACAGAGAGTCTGCTCGGTATGGATTCTCAAGTATTCCAGAAGTATGTGCCATCAAATATCTCCGCCCAGCTCAAGCAATTATCGCAAATTACGGAATGGTTTGCGGGAACGCAACTGTTGCCCGATATGTGCTCCAACGGGTACAAATCAGGCACATTTGATGGTCAAGACATCCATGTAGTTCACTGTAATGTCCGTCAAACCACAGTAGCACGATTCTGACCTCTAGAAGATGTCATCGCCGCAGGGGGAGACTTCAAGCATGAATTGATGCAGGTGGTCCGCAATAACGTTCACGCAGTTCACTGCTGCCATGATGCCTTAGATTACCATCAAAGACCCCATAGAAGCCCAACCTATAGTATGCATAACTCTGCCCTCAACGGCCTGCATCTGTGGCGCGGTGCAAGTTTCGTGCAGCCATTCGCCTGGATGAAGGCCTATAATGACCCAGCTGTTGACCTAGTGTAAAAAGAAATACGATTCATTCGACGGGCGACACGTTTCTTTTGATACACGGAGAAAACTCAGTGATGCTGTGCGCACTGCAATCGTAACTGACGGTGTCGTTGGCTCGATATAGGAACACCTCGGAGTAGCGTGATGCGGACCTCCATGTTCAACAATGGTCTCTGAACAGTGTGCTCCGAAACATTCGTGCCCTGCAACAGCACTGTATTCTGTCGTCAGATCTGCCTATTCTGCATTACACAGTGAGGTATCCTCTGACCTCTACGTTTTGCCATCACACGTGGTGGTCCAATACCATACGACCTATGTGTTACTTCATCATCCTTCAACCACTTTTCATAGGTGCTCACGACAGTAACACGCCAACAAGCGACCATCTTCGCCATTTTAGAGATTCTCGTTTCCAGCCGCAGGGCCACAACAATGTGGCCTTTCTCAAAACGTCTCATGTCGGTGGATTACCGCATTTGCTGCCCGTATCTCCGCTGTAATGATTGCCCACTCGTCTCTATTCCACTTACATTCTTTCCTTACTGCGACACGTATCCGCAACACCTTCAGGAGGCAATCAACCTCGCGGTGGGCAGTGATCATAATGTTCTGTGTCATCAGTGATCAGACAACCGTAAAATTGCACACTATATGATTCCTTGAGCTTCAAATCGCGTAGAAGTAATCTGCCGGAGTCCTGCGTAATGTAATTTCCTCTATTGAGTTACTGGAATTAATTTGTCACTTTTGGCGATTTAGATCATCACGCTGTTGGCTCATGGCGATCAAAGTTCACCGATCTCCCGACAGAACAAAGAGGGATTATTTCACTATTTCGTAAGCTGGTTAATTAACGCCACCAGCGATCGGCTTCCCCTCTAATTATTGCCGCGGACATGAGGGAACGCCGATAAAGCCGGAATTTTATAGCACGGCTTGGCCGTAACTCAGATAGAGTCGACGTTATTACAGACTGACACACACATGTACATGAAATACACTGGCAAACAAACAAAAAAGCTTGAGCTTCTTTCTATCTTAGTGCGTCTCAGTTGGCATCTTTTCACCGCTGTAAAATTCGTATGGTAAAAGAGATGCTAAATTTGAAAACGCCGTTTTCCATAAAACCCATAATGAAATCGCGATCAAATCTGCAATGTTGTTATCAACTTCAGTTAAAAGTTGTTGACACAGCTGTTCTCTATCTTTTACCATCTTCACTAAAAGCCGGCCGGGGTGGCCAAGCGGTTAAAGGCGCTACAGTCTGGAACCGCGCGACCGCTGCGGTCGCAGGTTCGAATCCTGCCTCGGGCATGGATGTGTGTGATGTCCTTAGGTTAGTTAGATTTAAGTAGTTCTATGTTCTAGGGGACTGATGACCATCGAAGTTAAGTCCCATAGTGCTCAGAGCCATTTGAACCATTTTGAACCACTAAATTCATGAAAAAGAAAAGTGAGCTCAAATTCTTGGCCAATATTATTCGTGAACCCAATTTTCTTTGGTATTCTGTAGTATGTGAGCTGAAGGAAATAGGCATTGTTTTCCCTACTCGTCTCATTTTCCTTTCCTTGGGATGTTTCACCACTTCCTTTTATTATGCTTCTACAACGATTGTTTAAGTTATCAACACTTCCGTACATGAACTTTCACTATACAGTGAATATACATTGAGGTTACAAAAGTCATATAAGTTACCTTCTAATATCGTGCCGGACTTCCTTTTGCCCGGCGTAGTGCAGCAGTTCGAAGTGGAAAGGACTCAACAAGTTGTTGGAAGTCCCCTGCAGAAATAATGAGCCACGCTGCCTCTACATCCGTTCATAATTGCGAAAGTGTTGCCGGTGCAGGATTTTGTGCACGAACTGAACTCTCGACTATGTCCCATAAACGTTCGATGAATACACGTCGGGCGACCTGGGTGGAAAAACCATTCGCTCGAATTGTCCACAATGTTCTTTAAACTAGTTGCGAACAATTGTGGCCTGGTGACATGGCGCATTGTCATCCATAAAAACCCCATCGTTGTTTGACAACATGCGTCCACGAGTGGCTGCAAATGGTCTCCAAGTAGCCGAACGTCACCAGCACCTCGACCATTCCACTTCAACACCTCGCACATCGTTATGGAGCCACCACCAGCGTGCACAGCGCCTTGCTGAACACTTGGATCCATGGTTTCGTGGGGGTCTACACCACACTCTAAACCACCATCAGCTCTTACCAACTGAAATCAGAACTCATCTGACCAGGCCATGGTTTTCCAGTTGCCTAGGGTACAACTACTATGGTCACGAGCAAAGGAGAGGCACTGCAAGTGGTGTCGTGTTGTTAGCAAAGGCCCTCTCATCGGTCGTCTGCTGCCATAGCCCATTAACGCCAAATTTCACCCCACTGTCCAAACGTATACGTTGGTCGCACGTCCCACAATGATTTCTGCGGTTACTTCAGGCAGTGTTGTTTGTCTGTTACCATTCACAAATATATACAAACACAGCTGCTCTCGGTACTTAAGTGAAGGCCGTCGGCCACTGTGTTGTCCATCGTGAGAGGTATTACCTGAAAATGGGTCTTCTCTGTACGCCCTTGACACTGTGGATCGTGGCATGTTGAATTCCCTAACGATTTCCGAAATGGAATGTTCCATGCTTCTAGCTCCAACTACCATTCTGCGTTCAATCTGTTAATCCCCGTCGTGCGGCCATAATCACGTCGTACACCTTTTCACATGAATCACCTGAGAACAAGTGACAGCGCCTCTAATGAGCTGCCCTTTTACACCTTGTACACGATACTGGCGACATCTGTGTATTTGCATAGCGCTAACCCATGACTTTGTAGTGTTAGCGTAGCTAAACATCACTTCTTTCCATGCTCATGGCAGAACATGTGCTCAGTACCCCTATGTACGATTCAGGTCTTGCTTGCGTATCTGATAGCCAGCCCTCGGCGACAACAGTAAGCACATAATAGACGATGAAAAGATGCCGACACAGTTTCTGTGGTATAACTGGGCTCTCCGATAATTCTGATAACGCGTAGAGTTCAGAGAATTAAATATGGACCCATGTACCTCCTCGTAACAGGCAACGAACTCAGGCAGCCATGCAGATAAAACGGGGAAGATGTTGGGCATAGATTTTTTTGGAAGTTCAAATGTCACTACCTTTTGGGAGACAAAACGTAAATCGAGGAAAAAAATACTGTTCTGGATTGAATAATAATAAAAAATTTTTTTTAAAGAAAGTAATAATATAATAGCGCTGCTTCGCATTTACAAAAATGAAAAGTCCTAGCTGTTTACGAGTACCACTTAATTCTACATAACAACTTCTTAAAAGACGATTTCTGGAGAAACCTACTGCACGGAAAAAAAAAGAATGGGACAGACGTCAAGGGCTTCATCAAAAAGGCTATCCAGCAGAAAGTATTTCGTCTACCATTATTTTAGTTTACTGATTATGACACTAACGACGAACGATTTTTAAATTATGGGTATAATATATTATACGAGATATGTGAATATCGAATGCAGCTTCCGAGTAACTTATTTTGATACACGAACATAACAGCTATGTGTTATGAACACTATAGAGCTACACCCATTATCTACGAAACGCCGCGAACTGCAAGGCAGAGGGTACTTCCCATTCTACCGCGAATTGAGCTTACTTCCCGTTCCATTAACGAATAGAGCGCGCCGATAATGAATGGTTGCTTAAATGGTTCGGTGGGCGCTGTAATTAGTCTAATTTTGTCTTCGCAGAACCTACGGAAGGACACCTTGGGATTCCGAAATTTCTCAGTGACCCACTTCTTGAAACTTTGTAAGTGGGTTTTCAAGCGTATGCCAGGTTAGCATCTACAGGCTGACAATTATTGAAGTATATGAAATAAAATCGTCATAACTTCTGAACGGTTTGCGCTAGGACGTCCAAACTGCATGGTTCGCCGCGGGGCATGTTGGGAATTAGTATGGTTTAGTTTAGCGACGAAGCCCACTTTCGTGTGGATGGGTCCGTCCAAAAGCAAAACTGGCGCATTTGTGGGACTGAGACACCACAATCCGCGATCGAGGAGTTTCTTCACCCTCAACGGGTGACTGTGTATTGAGCTATGTCCAGTCAAGGAATAATCGGTGCGATATTCCTTAATGGAACGGTGACTACCGAACGGTTCGTGAAGGTTTTGGAAGATGATTTCATCCCCATTATCCAAAATGACCGTTATTTCGACAAGATGTGGTTCATGCAGGACGGAGAGCGACGCCATCGAAGCAGGAGAGTGTTTAATGGCCTGGAGGAGCACTTTGGGGGCCGCATCCTGGCTCTGGGGTACACAGAACCCACTGGCCTGGGCCTCGATTGGCCGCCATATTCTCCCAATCTGAACACATGCAACTCCTTTTTGTGGGGCTATATTAAAGACGGGGTGTACAGCAATAACCCTAAAACCATTGCTGAGCTTGAAACAGCCATTCAGGAGGTCATCGACAGCATCGATGTTCTGACACATCAGCTTGTCATGCAGAACTTCGCTATTTGTCTGCGCCACATCATCGCCAATGATGCCAGGCACATCAAACGTGTCATAACCTAAATCCGAATATTTGTAGTGATGTTTGCATGTTGAATAAAGTATGTGCACCTTTCAGTATTCGTTTTGCTCTTCTCTGTATACATCAGAAATTCCCTGTTAGTCGTGTGTGGTACGGGTCCCACTCACCTGAGCAATATTTTTGGATGGATCGCAATATACTGTGTAGCCTCTTTGTACTGGGTGGTTATTACTGAAGTGCAGCTACGGAGAGAGGTACAATGTGGGCTGTAATCATCGTATGGCAGCGAAATTTTGTAGGTATTCTAGTGCGTTATTGCAGAACCGATGTATGCTGAAAAAATTTAATTATAACTTTGGTCACCAGGTAAAAATCTGGAGCTGTGAATACAAGAAAGACATAGAGAAATGAAAGAGATGCTGTAAAAAATTGAAAATATTTTTTTTTCAACCTAAAGTGGTTCCGCATTCACGCATTAACACATCTGCCGAATTTCGCTGCCGCGCGATAATTACAACCCAAACTGGACCTCCCTGAGTAGCTGCACTTGAATTACAACCACCCAGTACATTCCTAGTATCCTACCCATGGACCGAGGTCTACTACCTACTTTACCTACGACTGAACCTATGTGATCATCCTATTTTATGTCTCTATAAGTAGGTACACCCAGGGTTGACTGATTCCAGTTGTGACTCATTGACATTGGAGTTATATAGCTACTATTACGAGTTTCTTTTTGTGAAGTGAACAATTTTACATTTTTGCATGTTTGAACATTTAAAGCAGGTTTCCCATATTTACAGAATCTTGAAATCTTATCGAGATGTGATCGAATATCTGCTCAGGTTCTCTCAGACAATGGTTCATATATAAAGTTGCATCATCTGAAGGAAGCCTGAAGGTACTATTTTATGACCTAGAAGCATTGGGTACTGTTATTTTGAGTCCCAATGATTCGTTCGGTAGAAGTTCCCGCATTTGCGTATGAATAAATTAAGAACAACATCAAATAATAAAATATCGCTGTTGTGCTTATTAAAATGTATGTTTATGACAAATAAACTGAAAAATTTCCATCATACAACGACAGGGTAAGTTACAGGATTTAGTAGAATTTTGTGTAAAGAATACTACAATAGTATTCGTCCAATGCCGATTAATGACGTTAGGATGAGCGCTTTGGGGGCGAAGGTACGTTGGACGGATCTAAACTAATTTTTTTGCGGTTTGAATTCTTATGCGCTCTTGGTTCTAATTATTAAACTAACAAAGGACCTTTGTAAACTAACAAGAAATATAGATAATTTATGGTGGACGTCGTTTCTTCTAAAAATGATCATTAATTTTTTCCTCTTCGTAACACATTCTGTTGCAGAGAATTACGTTTTAATTTGCAACTTATCCAAAGAATAAGTTCTCACAATAAAATACAATAAGCATCTAAACAGGTTCTTGATAGGTGCTTGTCTGTTCGCATGAGAACAGGATTAACGCCTAGAAGGCTGCTGTGTATGTTCTCATGTTGTCAGTAATTGGCAATATCACTGTTCACTCTTTAAGTGAAATGCACATATATTTGTAATTAGCCTATTAAACATTAAATTACTATTTTTCCATCCATATAAACAGAATTGTGTTGTGGCGTCGGAGCCTCCTGGCGTACCGAGATATCTATGCCAACATGACGAAAAAAAAAAGATCGTAGAACGCCCAGGCCGCCTTACGCGGTGTCGTAAATCACGTAGAGCTTCCATCAATTTTGTGGTTAGGTAATCCGTAATCAGTCAAGTCTGTCACACCACGAGAAGTGGTCGCATATATTGTCGTCCCTATCTGGATTAATTACTTTTTAACGAGCCATAAATTAAATGAGTGAAATATGTGACAAATAAAGCATTCTGTGTGGCCACTGCGACCGATACGCATTGTCATATAAAGGACGACACACACACACACACACACACACACACACACACACACACAAGCAACAAGTAAAAGAAATAAAAGCGGCTTTTAAAGACTAGTAACAAGACAAGAAATTCAACGAATGCTTCCTAACGTTCAGATATTAATTTATATGACTTTTAACTCTCGTAGAAGTTAAGAGACCTAGAAATATTCAAGGTTTTTTCGTCAGACGGATAATCATTATATATCGTCTCTTGTTCGACTGTACTTTAGGAAACTAGCAATGTCGTTGTTAGATACGACAATGAATTGTCTGCATTGCGTTTTCAATTGTTACATGTAAACGAGATGGAATAAAAAAACTGCTAGAGGGTAATTAAAAAAAGACTATGTTAGAGACTACAGAGAGAAGAAACAGAAACGCCTATGGAAGCTGTTTTTTCGCTTTCGTGAGATTCCAGTAGCCGGCCGACAGGTAACAGCCAAAAATAGTTTTGCTGTAAGATTGAATGGCTCTAAAGATTGTTTGCGGGTAGACTTCGGCAAATTTTACAGAGTTCGATCATTAATCACAAGTTGTGTTCACACCAAGCAACGAAAGCTGTAACACTGGTACAGACAATTTACTTCTCTCCTCTAAATAAACTTGTCAATCGCACAGCCTCACCTTTTCCTGCTGTGAAAATAGCCTCTTTCAGCAGCCAAAATGACGTGGACAAGAGAGCGACAAGGTTGTTAACCGGAAGCGTACTTACAAGATTCAGGTGTGGATGGAACCCTGGCTATACCCAAGAGGTAAACGGTAAATTTACATCGAAAGACACTTAACACCATATATGAAACTTTGTATTTGACTGGAACGAAGGTAAAGGAGTAAAAAAGAAGAATTACCCATGCGGTGTACAGTGGACGCAGATACGAAGCGTGACAATAGTATTTGGCTCACGGAAAGGGCGGTCTCTTTACAAATTTGGGATGCAATTTATTTGGTACAAATGCAGGAATTTCACAATGCGAGGTGGCGCAGGGTAAGAAGATGGACACACTTTTCGGAGGAAGATGGTTCAAACACACATCCGGCCATCCTGATTTAGGTTTTCCATGATTTCTCTAAATCGCTTCAGGGAAATGCCGGGATGGTTCCTTTGAAAGAGTACGGCTCATTTCCTTCCCCATCCTTCCCTAATCTGATGGGACCGATGACCTCGCTGTTTGGTCCCTTCCAACCAGCCACCGTGCCAACATTACTTAAATCTCCTCAGTACCCTGCCGTATCTCCTCAGTACCCTACCGTGGCAGGACATTAAAATTCCAATCCTCTGCCATTGTCAAATGGTAATAAACCGTACCAGCTATGCAATTATCATCATTATTTTTAGATAAGACGTCGCTGGTGCATAGCACGTCACTATAAGAGATAATATTTGTCTTCTCAGCATCAATCTTGCAATGGCTTTTCCTCTCACCAAGGAAGTATTTTTTTTTTCAGTACCGTCATTTAAAGGCTTTTCACATAATTTATCTGGGAAAAGTTATCAGAAGTATTTCATCGTACACTTCTTTTTTTATTTTATAAACAATCGCAGATTCTGATTACAATAATAATCTGGTCAAAGATGGTCAACTACAGACTTTGTACGTCACAGGCGACATTTTATGTACAAAGCGTTCGCGACAATGCATTATTGTAAACATATAGTGTGATTGTATCTACGAGCATGGTTTGAAAAGTTCTCGGAACCGAACAGAAAAAAAGTACTTACTTCACTGAAACGTTTTTTTGTTTTTCAATGTAGTCTCCTTGTAGATTAATGCAAAGGTCCAACGATGTTCCAGTGCCTTGATCCCATCTCGAAAATGAGTTTCCTCCAGGCCTGCAAAATAATTGTCAACTCCTGCTATCAGTTCTTCGTTTGAAGTGAATCTTCGTCCACCAACAAAAATTTTCAGTTTTGGGAAGACATAGAAGTCTGACGGAGACACGTCAGGTGAATAAGGCGGGTGTGGCAACAATTCCTACCTCATTTCGTGTAATTTTGCCATGGTGACGGCACATTTGTGAGGGCGCGCATTGTCTTGATGGAAGATGACTTCCTTCTTTGCTAAATCTGACCATTTTTCGCTTATCTTTTGTTGCAATTTGTTCAGGAGGTTAGCATAGTATTCTGCAGCAATTTTTTGCCCAGTGGGGAGATAATCTACAATCAGAATCCCCTTCGCATTCCAGAACACTGATGCCATGACCTTTCCCGACGAAGGAATTGTCTTTGCTTTCTTTGGTGACGGAGAATCAGCATGTTTCCACTGCTTTGATTGTTGTTTTGTCTCTGGGGCATAGTAGTGCACCCAAGTTTCATCTGTGGTCACAAACCGGAACAAAAAATTTTTTTCATTTCTCCTAAAACGGGCCAAGCATTGTTCCGATATGTCCTTTCTCATGGGTTTTTGATCCAGCGTCAAGAGTTGCGGCACCCATCTTGCAGATATTTTTTAATTTCTAATTCTTCAGTTAAAATGTGATAACCCTTTCAGATGACATCTGGCAAGCGCGAGAAATTTCAAGCACTTTCAATCGGCGATCCTCCATGACCATTTTGTGCACTTTTGCAATGATTTCTGGAGTAATGACACATCTTGGCCGGCAACTGTCCAGATCATCATCTAAGCTCTCCAGACCAAATTTAAATTCATTTGTCCACTAGGCGACAGTTGAATATGAAGGAGCAGACTCCCCCAGTGTATTTCGGAAGTCGGCATGAATGTCCTTTGCTTTCACACCTCTCTTTACGAAGTACTTAAGCACTGCTCGAATCTCAATTTTTTCCATCTTCGCAAATGACTACGCGGGAACAACAACAGAACCACGTCACCGCCACAGTTCTCCTCCAAGAGCACTGACGTGGCACGTGTTTACAGGCAACAGTCCAATGAATATCACGTGAACAACTCGTTGCGCTAGCGCTGACCTCACGTGGTGATTCCGAGAACTTTCCAAACCACGTTCGTAAAAGAAGAAGGAGTGTAACACGTCAATCACTCCTTTGCAAAGAGATTTGTGGTGTCACTATCTGTGATTTGGTAGCTAACCCAATATTAACAAAGCTGTAGCACAGCGGAACTGTCGTAGGCGTAGGTGATACGCAGGCTATATGATGATCCTTGTGAAGGGAAATTCCAGAAGTAATCATGTATAAGGATGTAATAAAATGCTTCAAGAATTACATCGATAGCACCAAGGAGCCAGACGTTGTGTTCCACCCGAAAAGACCACCTAAATACTACTAAATGGGGATCTTTCCAGAGAAATGTAATTAACGGACACGTCCTTAGGAAGAAAGGCCATCATCAGATGCCTAGGCGTATGTATGAGCGACAGTATTATAGTGCGCACATCCAAAGTGAGACAGAGCCAGGAAACTCTTGAACAAAATTCAAATGGTTCAAATGGCTCTGAGCACTATGGGACTTATCTACTGAGATCATCAGTCCCCTAGAACTTAGAACTACTTAAACCTAACTAACCTAAGGACATCACACACATCCATGCCCGAGGCAGGATTCGAACCTGCGACCTTAGCGGTCGCGCGGTTCCAGACTGTAGCGCCTATAACCGCTCGGCCACCCCGACCGGCCCGAACAAAATTATTAACCTAGAAAGTGATGACTACAAACTACCGATGCGAAACATGGGAACCTCTCATGACGGTATCCCGGCGGCGATAATGGGGTACTGTGCGAGTGCCTGGGCGCACAGACATCATAAAACCAGCCCATGTAGTTAACAGCATGCAACGGAAAATACTTCGTTTGATGTGAGCTTCTAGCACTATCAGTTAGCACACTGCATGTATTAACACTTGGAACATTTCCATGCCATGTGCAGACACGAAAGAAAGTGGTAATGTAATGGATGAAGTGAGCAGAATCCCTTCATGTGCTGAATGTAATAGGAATACGGGCAACAAGAAAACATAAAATTCGCAATCAGTTCCGCCTCCTGCGACAAAAATGGCAGAATGATGCCCAGGCAAGAAGCACTTAGGGTTTTCCTCCGCATAAAATAAATGATGGAAATGAGAGCATGAATGAACGTAAGATTTTATGTCCCTTTGACCGTGAATTCATTAGAGACGACGAACAAGCTAGGCCTGGGAACGTAAATCTTCAACGCCATATATGGCAATCACGGTTCAAATGGCTCTGAGCACTATAGGACTTAACTACTGAGATCATCAGTCCCCTAGAACTTAGAACTACTTAAACGTAACTAACCTAAGGACATCACACACATCCATGCCCGAGGTAGGATTCGAACCTGCGACCGTAGCGCGGAATCACGGAAAACCAAACTCTAGATGGACAGTCGGGGACTTGAACCACCATCCTTCCGAATACGTAACTGGTGTCTGACGAGAATTCGCTCATTGGCTGTCAAAAGAGAAGCCTAAATCCTTCAGTAGAAAAGACACAGGAATCTACACCACTGGCCACTAAAATTGCTACACCAAGAAGAAATGCAGATGATAAACGGGTATTCATTGGACAAAAATATTATACTAGAACTGACATGTGATTACATTTTCACGCAGTTTGCATGCATAGATTCTGAGAAATCAGTACCCAGAGCAACCACTTCTGGCCGTAATAACGGCCTTGATACGCCTGGGTATTGAGTCAAACAGAGCTTGGATGGCGTGTACAGCTACGGCTGCCCATGCAGCTTCAACACGATACCACAGTTCATCTAGAGTAGTGACTGGCGTATAGTGACGAGCCAGTTGTTCGGCCACCATTGACCAGAGGTTTTCAATTGGTGAGTGATCTGGAGAATCTGCTGGCCAGGGCAGCAGTCGAGCATTTTCTGTATCCAGTAAGACCCGTACAGGACCTGCAACATGCGGTCGTGCATTATCCTGCTGAAATGTAGGGTTTCGTAGGGATCGAATGAAGGGTAGAGCCACGGGTCGTAACACATCTGAAATATAACGTCCACTGTTCAAAGTGCCGTCAATGCGAACAAGAGGTGACAGAGATATGTAACCAATGGCACCCCATACCATCACGCCGGTTGATACGCCAGTATGGCGATGACGAATACACGCTTCCAATGTGCGTTCACCGCGATGTCGCCAAACACGGATGCGACCATCATGATGCTGTAAACAGAACCTGGATTCATCCGAAAAATGACGTTTTGCCATTCTTGCACCCAGTTTCGTCGTTGAGTACACCATCGCAGGCGCTCCAGTCTGTGATGCAGCGTCAAGGGTAACTGCAGCCATGGTCTCCGAGCTGATAGTCCATGCTGCTGCAAACGTCATCGAACTGTTCGTGCAGATGGTTGTTGTCTTGCAAACGTCCCCATCTGTTGACTCATAGATCGAGACGTGGTTGCACGATCAGTTACAGCGATGTGGATAAACGGCGTTTCGTATTACCCTCCTGAACCCACCGATTCCATATTCTGCTAACAGTCATTGGATCTCGACCAACGCGAGCAGCAATGTCGCGATACGATAAACCGCAATCGGGATAGGCTACAATCCGACCTTTATCGAAGCCCAAAACGTGATGGTGCGCATTTCTCCTCCTTACACGAGGCATCACAACAACGTTTCACCAGGCAACGCCGATCAACTGCTGTTTGTGTAAGAGAAATCGGTTGGAAACTTTCCTCATGTCACCACGTTGTAGGTGTCACCACCGGCGCCAGCATTGTGTGAATGCTCTGAAAAGCTAATTATTTACATATCACAGCATCTTCTTCCTGTCGGTTAAATTTCGCGTCTGTATCACATCTTCGTGGTGTAGCAATTTTAATGGCCAGTAGTGTAACTGGAAAAGGCTAACCTCCAAATGTACCTTTCGCGAAGAAGACAACCTATAACATATTACACTGTCGGAAGAAATTATTACATCCTTTTAGGGGTTTCCACATCAATCAAGATTTATTGTTGCAACAGTGCATAGGGAGTACATGAAAGGGCTGCATTTACAGATCAACGGCGCAAGCGGTTCGAAGGTACTAGGTATCAACCCGTGCTGAAACACTCCTATTAGTACGTGGTGTAGCCTCCACCAGCGGCAATGCAGGCGCTGACTCTGGCATCCAGTAGACCGTACGGATGGAGAATGCTGTCCCTGGATGCGTTGTGCCGCGTCTTCTCGCCGTGTTCACGTAGTTCTGGAAGAGCTGTTGTTTGACGAGGCTCACGAGTCTATTCTCGTCGCATCATATCCCACACTCGATTGGAGACAAGTCACGAGATCGTGCTGGCCGGGGAAGTTTCTGCACGTCTTGCAGAGCACGATGAGTTTCACGTACAGTGTGTTGGCGAGCATTATCCTGCTGGAACAACCCATCACTTCCCTTTCGCAAGAACGGCAAAGGAGGAGGAGATTAGTGTTCAACGTCCCGTCGACAACGAGGTCATTAGAGACGGAGCGCAAGTCCGGGGGAGGGAAGGAAATCGGTCCTTTCAAAGGAATCATCCCGGCATTTGCCTGAAGCGATTTAGGGAAATCACTGAAAACCTAAATCAGGATGGCCGGAGACGTGATTGAACCGTCGTCCTCCCGAACGCAAGAACGGCAAAAGAACAGGTTTAACAACATTCTGCACGTACCTAGCGCTGGTTAACGTCCCCTCCTGAAACACCAAAGGTGTACTTGAGTATCACAACCCAGACCATAAAGTCTCAGGTGAGGCCCGTGTGTCTTGGACGAATGCACTCTACGAGACAGTGCTCACCAGGTCTACGTCGTACGCGCAAACGACCATCACATGTGTGCAGACAGGCTCTGCATTCATCTCTAAAGATCGCAATGCGCCATTCCATCTTACAAGTGATCCTCTGACATCACCAGTAGAGCCGCGACTGGAAAATGAGCTTAAGGTGTGTGAACCGTGATTTATTTTCAAAGTATATTCTTAAGAATTTATTTTATTTACTAGCGATTCATCAAGAACATTAACACATTTAATCGCACTATGTAAGCATGGAAGTAGTTGCCAGGGAGTAACTGATGAAATCATAACCAAATTCCTTTTAACAAATGGGAATTTTATTCACTTTAATAGTGCCTAAAAGCATTTTTTAAAAGAAACAGATTTAAAATTATAATCAGAAAGCACCCTCTGAATATCAAAGTAACAATTTATTCAGAGGCAGAAAGAAACAAGTTTTGACTGTATGAGCTTTCGGGCAGAGAACCTTGCCGCTCCCTTTTGACACGGCCGTAGTTTCGACCGCTGACAACAGCCTCTGAAAGACTACACTGGTGGAAATCTGCAACACACCAGATAACTTTAAACTAAGAGTTTTAACAATTTGCACAAGCACACAAACTATGCACCCCCCGTAGGAGGGACGGAAATGGTAAAAAACACTAACAATTAAAATATCAATCTTGCCACCGAAGGTGCAACTTGATTTTAACTTCTAAGAAACGTTTTACGGTTAAAGGGTGGCAACTTTATATACTAAAATGATCATTTAAATAAAAGCCCATGAAATGAAATCTTATATAAAATTCTACAAGGTTGGCCAAACAATAGTTAAGATGCTCTACAGTACACAGATACCGCCTCTCAAGATCATAGGCAATAATACCAAGGTTTCCAAAGATCAAAACATATTTCAGGTATCCAAGCAATAAATTCGTTAACACACCAAATCCGACAAACATGATAGAGGCAGCTACTAACGTACGGTGGATTGATAGGGAGATTACCGAACAACCCGAACCGCAGGTTGCTCTAACCCGCCCCTACTCCACAAGGGAAAAACGGACCACCCAATTTATAAACAACCACCTTCCCGCAGGTGGGCAAACGGAGGAGAACGGTGGGACGACCCCAAAGCAAAACGGCTGGTGACCTCACCAAGAAAACAAGTAGAATTTAACAAGAGTAAATCAAACAACATATCACCAATCATTTAGCATTTAATAAAACTGCGATTTCTCGAGAAGACCTGGCGCAGCACCCCCAAATCGCTCTCCCTAACCGTCCGCTGCCAGCCGCTTCAACGGACGCAGGAAGGCGCGCCGATCTCCCGTCTCACGGCATCGCAGCTCGCACCGGCCAGACTGATGTCGTGGGTTGACTCCTGTTGCTCTCGTGTCGACCGCGAAGTCAATACCCCTCGCTATACGCTGCGGCCCACTGGACTCACGTGGCGACCTCACATGCGCCGACGCTCAAGACGGACAAGTCATCTGGTGTCTCAGTGCGCGACCGACCAACCGATCGATCCAACCGCCAATGACCATTGCCTGCGCAAACTCGAGCAGACTGGCGACCTAACGTGCAGACTCAGATGCAGGAACTAAGCCCCGACCGGGCAACCACTCGCTGAGTGGCGGAGTGGAAAGACTCTCATTTTGCCGGCTTTAAAGGTTGATCCGAACGACAGACATACTAGCACTCCGAACGACAGACAGACACTAACTGCCTAACAAATGCGGACGAGAGACAGACTAGCAAGCTGGGGACGAGAGACTGACCCAGACTCACTGACTGGCGAGCTCATAGGGCCCCTTAAATGAACGTGAACAGGCAACTTTTCCCCTTTCCCACCAGAGGGAGACACCAAAGCTGCGACTGCCTCAGCGGCGCCACCTCCAGAAACGAAGGGCGACTGCTGCACACTACGCGCTGCGGCGCGCTCTTCAAAACGGCAATTTTTACCACGGCTCAGTGAGCATGTCCGCAGTCCCATTGTTAATACCTGGTTCCCAAGAGTTGGTGTTGACACGTCTGGGCTCACAAGGCCTGTTATCTGTGCTGTGGTAGCTGTACGATCTGTCACTGCTGGCCTTACAATGAGACGATCCTTAGGGGCGTCTGTACTGCGTGGACGTCGATAACCTCATCTACGGGTGTGAGAATGTTCACCTGTACAGTGATACCAGCACCATTGCAAAACTGACGTAGTACGTCCAACTTGTGGGGCAGTTCTCCCAAAGGACCATCTCACCATTCGGAAGTCCACAATATGAGCCCTTTCAAACTTGGTCAGTTGGCTGTACGAAGCACGAGTGCGTTTCCGCGGCACTGTTGCCAGCTTCCTTCACACGTTTGCACCATTATGAGCCTTCTGGCTCTGAGCATTTCCTACTAAATGATAGACACAGATGGCGCTCCGGCAGCTATGCCATTAAGATATATGTTGGCGGATGACGCTGAAACTATTATCAGTACATCAACTACCCCAAAGGTGGCAAATGCCGCCATTGCACCAGAATCGAAATCCTCTTTCCAGGTGCTCAGTTATCAGTCTTCTGATTGGTTTGATGCTGCCCGCCACGAATTCCTTTCCTGTGTCAACCTCTTCATCTGGACTAGCACCTGAACCTACGTTCTCAATTATTTGTTGGATGTTTTCCAATCTCTCTCTTCCTCTGTACTTCTAACACTGTATAGCTACCTCTAGTACCAATGCAGCTATTCCCTGATATCTTAAGGATTGTCCTATCATCCTGCAGCCGCGCGGTTTGAGGCATCCTATCACGGGCTGCGCGGCTACTCCCGCAGGAGGTTCGAGTCCTTCCTCGGGCATAGGTTGCATGGGGGCTTAATTAAAAAGAATGCAAATACTTTTAATTTTAGTAGCTGACTGTCCGGTTACGCAGTCTCGTAAACGGTTGGCCCTGACTGGTATTTGTACGCAATCTGACTGCATAGAACAACAACAAAGAATGAAACGAAATTTCCGTTAACACAATTAATTAATTAAGTCCCCAGCAACTATGAAAGCTACGAAACAACAAGGCACAACTGTAGCTGTTCTGTGTGTGGAAGTGTGATTCAACGTACACATCTGGCACAGTTCTTCCTCAATAAGACCAGATATTTTAAACACCATTTATACTGAAGTAATTAAAAAAAACCTGAAATACTATAATTGCACATAGAAACCAGAAATACAGTCTAATACAAGAACACGAGCCAGATGCTTTGTTGACTGAACCTGTGACCAAGAGGCATTATTGTTTAAGACATTGAAATAATAAAAAAAAGGAATTTTTTACCTTCATATATATTGACGAAAAGCACACTCTGATCATTACAGCATCCCCAATCCAACAATATCTGGTGTCTAGCCCATAAAAACAATATGACAACATCTGAACAAGCACTCTCCATGGGAACTTCTCAACAACGACTCACCACTGCTACATCTCAACAAGCACAGCCTACTGCTACTTCTCAATAAGCACTCTCCACTACCACATCTCAACAAGCACTGCCTACTGCGACTTCTCGACAAGAACTGCCAGTGGAGGCGGCTGAATAATACTCTTTGGTGCAATCTCTGGCGCTGTGGCTCAGTGTAGCCACCTTTCAAGGTGTGTGTGTGTGTGTGTGTTGTTCTTAGCATAAGTTAGTTTAACTTAGTTTCAGTACTGTGTAAGTCTAGGGACCGATGACCTATGCAGTTTGGTTCCTTAGGAATTCACGCACATTTGAACAACCTCTCCCTTCTTCTTGTCGGTGTTTTCCAATATTCCTTTCCTCCCCAATTCTCTGGAGAACCAAAAATGTTCAAATGTGTGTGAAATCTTATGGGACTTAGCTGCTAAGGTCATCAGTCCCTAAGCTTACACATTACTTAACCTAAATTATCCTAAGGACAAACACACGCACCCATGCCCGTGGGGGGACGCAAACTACCGCCGGGACCAGCCGCACAGTCCATGACTGCAGCGCCTTCAGACCGCTCGGCTAATCCCGAGCGGCTCTCGAGAACCCCCTCGTTCCTAATCTTATCAGTTTACCTAATTTTCAACACTCTTCTGTAGCAACACATCTCAAATGCTTCGATTCCCTTCTTTTCCGATTTTCCCACAGTTCATGTTTCGCTACCATACAATGCTGTGCTCCAAACGTACATTTTCGGAAACTTCTTCCTAAAATTAAGGACTATTTTTCATTCCAGTAGAATTCTCTTGGGCAGTAATGCCCGTTTTGTCATTGCTAGTCGCTTTTTTACGTCATCCTCGCTCCGTCCGGCGTAGGTTATTTGCTACCTAGGTAGCAGAATTTCGCAATTTCATCTACTTCGTGATCACCAACCCCGATGTTAAGTTTCTTCCTGTTCTCATTTCTGCTATTTCTCATTACTTTCGTCTTTCGTCGATTTACTCTCAGTTCATTGTCTGTACTCATTAGACTGTTGATTTCATTCAAAACATGCTATAATTCTTCTACACTTTCACTGAGGATAGCAATGTCATCAGCGAATCTCGTCATTGAGATCCTCTCATCTTGAATTGTAACTCCACTCAATAAAGTTCGTTTTACCTCCGTAATTGTATTTTCGACGTACAGACTGAACATTAGGGGCGACAGACTACATCTCTGCCTTACACCTTTTTACTATGAGCTCTTCATTCTTCGTCTCCCACTTTTATTGTTACCTCTTGGTTCTCGTATATTCTGTATTACTCATATTTCCCTATACTTTACCACTTTTTCCCTCAGAATTTCGAACATCTAGCACCATTGTACATTGCTGAACGCTGTTTCCAGGTCGACAAATGCTACGAAAGCGTATTGATTTTTCTTTAGTCTTGCTTCCATTGTAAGCCGTATTATCAGACGAGAAAACTGGTAGAGCCTAAATAATACTGATAATGCGATTTTGAGGATGGATTGAGTAGGGCAGGCATTATCAAGCAAACGCCATCTGATGCACTATGGAAGCACTACGGAGCACAAGCTCGGACTGTTTTAAGGGTGGGGAAGGAGATGACCGCGACTTTCAAAGGAACCATCCCAGCATCTCCTTGGAGCTATTTAGGGAAATCACGGAAAACTTAATCGGGATGGTCGGATGCCGATTTGAACCGTCGCTCTCCCGAATGTAGGTCCACCGTTGAACATCGCGAGTTTATTTTGTCGTTGATAAATCGTAGCTCTGTGTTTGACGTGCCTTTAATTGCCTTGTGGTCTACTTTGTTTCCAGAACATTTAAAATAGTGAAAACAGTGCGTAAATCAAATCAAGTTTTACGTTCTAAAGACGCACTTGTTCAACAGTGTAGTAGGGGACGATACTGCAAGGAACCACTTTTGCAACAGACGCGTTACAGAGTTATAATGCGTCGTGAATATTCATTCACGATTTAGCTGGAAAAAATTACTCTGCCATATGCACGAACTGTATTTTACTAAACGACGACACCTACCTCCCGAAAGTTGTGAACGACACGAACTGTATAAAGATGAAATACTGAATCAGTTTGTTTCTCTGTTCTACGCCATGGAGTATTATTCAACGCGAGATTATTTATGCGCGCTTGTGCCAATTAATATAACATCGCTTTAAAATGTCCCGAGTGGAAGGACGGAGCGGCCGCGAAGAGTAAAATTAAACGTTCCGGCGCGGCGGCGAGCGCAAGTAAGCCGCTGCGGAAAGCGGATTAGGGCGGCGCCGCGCCTCGCGGTGGCCGAGCACTCGGCGCGCGGCTGCCGCCAGCGCCACTGCCGCCGCAGACGCCGGTCCGCCCATAAACAACGGCGCGGCCCTTCCTCAGCCACTGTGCGCAGAGGACAGCGCTGCGCTGCGGCGCGGCCCGCAAATTAAATCGGCCACTCTGTGGCTGGCGACGGCAGGGTTGAGGGAGCGCCACCCGCGTTCAAGTTGCGCGGCCGTCTGTGCGCCAGCGTGAGGCCCGCAGTGTAATGCTCCGACCTGCACACACTTCGCTTCACCTTGTAAGGTGCCTCTTACGTGAGGAAGACATTTTTACCAGTTTTAATAAATTATTGTCTCTTATTGATGTATTCGCGATAGTTAGGAAATGCTGTAGTCCGTAGCCGGCCATGAGTCGGAGAGCATTTCCCACGCTGGCTGGCTAGGTGACGAAGCGACCATACGTCGCGCGTAGTGGGGTGGTGCTCGGCGCTGGAAGGTAGCAACAAGCTTCAGCCTGGGAAATATGCATGGCGGGAAGTACCGCCATCTTGGCGCCAAAGTCACCGATTCTGTTTATTTATATTTAATAATTAAACATGAATTATGACAACGTGAATACTAGGAGGAGCCTCTGGATGTTTAAAACTATTTTTCATAATTTTGCCTCGTTAAAATTCACACCCGTTCATTAACAAATGCATATCTTAGTTAAGTACGAACTTGATCGGAAATCCACGAACTGTGACGAGACTAGTAAGAGATACGGGTTGCGCGCCAAAGTCGGCAGTCGGCGTTAAGAGCTCTTCCTGTCTTATTCGATGGTAGCCACGCTCTCGGTTACGAGTAGTTTGTGACATGAGTGTTTCATTGTTGATCTAATAGGAATAGAAGTGATATTACGGCATTCCGAATGTTAATTTCGAGTAAATAGATACCCCAAAGTTGATCGACAGCTATTTCAGATAATTAAGCTTCCACCGACAAAAAAATGGCTCTGAGCACTATGGGACTTAACATCTGTGGTCATCAGTCCCCTAGAACTTAGAACTACTTAAAACCTAACTAACCTAAGGACATCACACACATCCATGCCCGAGGCAGGATTCAAACCTGCGACCGTAGCAGTCTTCCACCGACAGAGGCATCCAATGCGCCAATGAAGAATCTGCACGGGACGATATTTACGAGAGCTTCACCGCGCACAGGTAAGAGGGAATCCGACGGCACGACCCACAAAGGCGGATAAAGGAAGGTCCGACATAAACACTTGCAAATTCCGGGTGGAAATGCTGACCAGTTATACTGTACGTCACATATACCACCCTCTACGGACTCGCGGCTAAGCTGACAAGGGAACCTCCCCATCGCACCCCCCTCAGATTTAGTTATAAATTGACGCAGTGGATAGGCCTTGAAAAACTGAACACAGATCAATAGAGAAAACAGGAAGAAGTTGTATGGAACTATGAAAAAATAAGCAAAATATACAAACTGAGTAGTCCATGTGCAAGATATGCAACATTAGGGATAGTGTAAGTTGAGGAGCGCCGTGGTCCCGTGGTTAGAGTGAGCAACTGCGGTACGAGAGGTCTTGGGTTCGAGTCCTCCCTCAAGTGAAAATTTTACTTTCTTTATTTTCGCAAAGTTACGATCTCACCGTTCGTTCATTGACGTCTCTGTTCACTGTAATAAGTTTAGTGTCTGTGTTTTGCGACCGCACCGCAAAACCGTGCGATTAGTAGACGAAAGGACGTGCCTCTCCAATGGGAACCGAAAACATTTGATCGCAAGTTCATAGGTCAACCGATTCCTCCACAGGAAAACACGTCTGATATATTCTATACGACACTGGTGACGGCATGTGCGTCCCATGACAGGAATATGTTGTCGACCCAACTAACTTGCACACTAGGCGAATGGGTACAAAGATTCTTCTACCTTGCCCGATTTAGGTTTTCTTGTGAATGTGATAATCACTCCCAAAAAAGTGATGAAAACACAAGAGTTTGTCACATAAACTGCAACAAATGAATGCAACAGTTTCACAGTCGCACAGTTTTCCCTGTGCTCTGTCAAAACATATGTTTTTTACGTTTTCAAATGTTTCCGTGTGTAGACCGTAAAATTGTGCATATGTCCAAGCAAATCTGAACGTGCCCTGGAATTTTGGAGAGCGAAGTTGATTATGTGTGAGAGCCTGAACTTTGATAATTGTCTGAACATAAAAAATTAAACTTTTCTCTCGAGAGAAGATTCGAACCGAGGACCTCGCGTTCCGCAGCTGCTCACGCTAACCACGGAACCACGGCGCTCGTAAGCTTGTACTCTCCTAAATGTTGCATACATTGCGCATGGACTACTCAGTTTGTATATTTTGCTTATTTTTTCTTAGTTCCACACAACTTCTTCCTGTTTTCTCGATTGATCTGTGTTCAGTTTTTCATGGCCTACCCCTGTGCCAGCTTATAACTAAATCTGAGGGGGGTGCGATGGGGAGGTTCCCTTGTGAGTAATAACAGTATCGGTTTAGAAGTGAGGGGATCTTGCAACCTCTGTGTGCATCTTGCATTCGTAGATCTAGAAAAAGCTCCTGCCAATTTCCGCTGAAATACGCACTACCGAATTCTGAAGTTATTAGGGGTTTCAAATATACGGAGTGGATGGATAACTGCAGCTTGCACAGCCACCTTGTTGTAGTTGTAAGGGTCCCACGTCTTCAAATGGAGACAACAGTTCAGAATGAAGCAAGGCAGGCGAGAAAGTGTATCCAGGACCTTAAGCTAATGTGCAGCACGATGTAGGTCGAGAGGGCAACCCATCTGAGTTTCGCGGTGAGCGGTGAAATAGCCATGAGATTTCACGACAGTTGCGTCTGGATTATCTGTATTATTAAACGGCTAACCCTGGGTGCAGATCCAGTCCCCTTGACCGTCTAACAGCTTCCACAGTAAAAAAAAATTTTATCATCAGTATTTCATAAACTGTAGATATCGATACAATTTAAAATCTTAAAATGCTCGCATAATCTATTCATTACGATCTATAATCTTATGTTACAGGTTTATCAAATTATATAAAGTATTACAGTTAGAAACTGTGTACATGTCGTGAGGCAACGTAACTCACGGCGAACTTCAGGGTGAATCACCTGAAACTTGCACCAAAACTGTTGCGGAAACGGAAAGTGCTGTTGATTTGTAGTTTTCACAGACAGGATTGGCAGTCAGAGGCTCGTACTGATAGTCAGTAACCACATTTTAATAATACTTAGAAAGTATTTCTTGTGCAAACATACACGCCTTTACATGTAACAATGCCTGTTGACATTAACAAATTACACTAATGGCCATTAAAATTGCTACACCAAGAATAAATGCAGATGATAAACGGGTATTCACTGGACAAATACATTATACTAGAACTGACATGTGATTACATTTTCACGCAATTTGGTTGCCTAGATCCTGAGAAACCAGTGCCCAGAACAACCACCTCTGGCCGTAATAACGGCCTTGATACGCCTGGGCATTGAGTCAAACAGATCATGGATGGCGTGTACAGGTACAGCTGCTCATGCAGCTTCAACACGATACCACAGTGCATCAAGAGTAATGACTGGCGTATTGTGACGAGCCAGTTGCTCGGCCACCACTGACCAGAGGTTTTCAATTGCTGAGATATCTGGAGAATATGCTGGCCAGGGAAGCAGTCGAATATTTTCTGTATCCAGAAAGGCCCGTACAGGACCTGCAACATGTAGGCGTACATTATCCTGCTGAAATGTAGTGTTTCGCAGGGATCGAATGACGGGTAGAGCCAAGGGGTGTAACACACCTGAAATGTAACGTCCACTGTTCAAAGTGCCGTCAATGCGAACAAGAGGTGACCGAGACGTGTAACCAGTGGCACCCCATACCATCACGCCGGCTGATACGCCAGTATGGCGATGACGAATACACGCTTCCAATGTGGGTTCACCGCGATGTCGCCAAACACGGATGCGACCACCATGATACTGTAAACAGAACCTGGATTCATCCGAAAAAATGACGTTTTGCCATACGTGCACCCAGGTTCGTCGTTGAGTACACCATCGCAGGCGCTCCTGTCTGTGATGCAGCGTCAAGGGTAACCGCAGCCGTGCTCTCCGAGCTGATAGTCCATGCTGCTGCAAACGTCGTCAAACTATTCGTGCAAATGGGTTCTGTCTTGCAAACGTCCCCATCTGTTGACTCAGGGATCGAGACGTGGCTGCACGATCCGTTACTGCCATGCGGATAAGATGCCTGTCATCTCGACTGCTAGTGATACGAGGCCGTTGGGATCCAGCACTGCGTTCCGTATTACCCTCGTGAACCCACCGATTCCATATTCTGCTAACAGTCATTGGATCTCGACCAATGCGAGCGGCAATGTCGTGATACGATAAACTGCAATCGCGATAGGCTACAATTCGACCTTTATCAAAGTCGGAAACGTGATGGTACGCATTTCTCCTCCTTACACGAGGCATCACAACAATGTTTCACCAGGCAACGCCGATTAACTGCTGTTTGTGTAAGAGAAATCGGTTGGAACTTTCCTCGTGTCAGCACGTTGTAGGTGTCGCCAGCGGCGCCAACCTTGTGTGAATGCTCTGAAAAGCTAATAATTTTCATATCACAGCATCTTCTTCCTGGCGGTTAAATTTCGCGTCTGTAGCACGTCATCTTCATTGTGTAGCATTTTTAAAGGCCAGTAGTGTAATAGCGGGGTAAGTTACAATATCAGTGGTGTTTGTTGTAGAACTCGAGTGCAAACAGTTTACGAGACATAGTATTTTTAAAATCTCCCACACCGACATTTGTACAATTGCTGTAGTAGCACACACTAAAGAGCAACACAAGTGCATACACTAGCTATTCTGACCAATAACGAGACAATTGACCACGACAGGTTGTGTTCAGAATGACCAGCGGCAGCGGCATTACGCGCTTCCAGTCGGGTATCGAACGAGTGCAGCACACGTGCTTCCATTTCAACGGAGATGTTCGAGCAGGCTGCAGAAGAACGTCGTCGCAAATCATCGGGTATAGTTGGTACGTCCTTGAAGGCGCGTCTTTCAGCTTTCCCTACAGGAAAAAGGTCTACAGGCGTCAAATCCGGGGAACGGGCTGGCCAAGACACGTTTCACCTGCGTACAATCCAACGATTTGGAAACATTTCGTGAAGGCATGCTGTAGTACTTCGTGGACTATGGCATGGACAGCCATCATTTTCGTACCACAGGTTCCTCCTAGTCTGAAAAGAAACGTCTTCTATCATCCGAGGAAGATGGTCTGTTAGGAGGCTGAAATACTAGTACACGTTCAGCATTCCGTTTATGAAAACTGATCCTATGTGCTGATGGTTCACTTTCTCACACCACACCTTAACACACCACGGACACTGACAGTCCAACTGACAAATGAACGGTGATTGTCATCAGACCAATAGTGGATGTGTCGGTGGTTTACCTGGTCACGATTGGTAAATGTGGCTTCATCACTACAGACGATATATGATACATCTGGAGTATCCTGTCTTAATGCTCTTGTGCAGAAGTTTACACGATTCTCATATTCTCATAAACATTTCCATGCAGCTCTTGATGGAGAGAGATGTGATAGGGATGGAACCTCTGTCGACGGGGGAATGCGTAGGACACTTGCCTCACTCATGCCAGTTCCTTGGTGCGATTCCGCGGGAGCATACGTACGAGTCAACTGCAACCGCAGCAACATTAATTCTCCCCCCCCCCCCCCCCCCCACTCTTCCGTCGTCTCTTGTTTCGTTCTGTTACGCTGTCTAAGCTTTACATTACCACTTCCATGTAAATGGTTGAAGAGGTTGATAAATAACTGCCGAGATGGTTGACGTCTGTTGGGTTATGTTACCGCATACACCTTACAAGAATGAACTGCATTCTTCCTACACGCTCCATACACCATGAGCATGTCAGCTTTTTTTTCTATTGATAAATCCCATCGTCCACTCAAGACCTACAGCTTGGACTGTCACCCACTCACGTAAACGACTCGCGCTAAAAGCCTGAAACAAACACCACTAACATTCTTTTCGCTACTTTTAGTTTTTTAATATCAATGGGATTTGTTCCATTTAAAAAGTGTATGCACAAAAAATATGCTAAGTATTATTACAATCTGCTTAATGGCTAACATTACGAACTCTTGACCACCAGTGCCTTCTGTGAAAATGGCACATCAGTATCACTTTACATTTCTACAATATTTGCGCTGCAAGTTTTAGGTGACTCATCCTGTATATTCATCCAGTATTTGAGAGTAAGAGCACTTAGCGACTTCCAAATTTTACACACACTTTCAACCTTTATGAAACTTTTTCTTGCTGATACCCTAAACGAAATAATGGAACGAAAATGATATCTCAAAAATGGTTCAAATGGCTCTGAGCACTATGGGACTCAACTGCTGAGGTCATTAGTCCCTTAGAACTTAGAACTAGTTAAACCTAACTAACCTAAGGACATAACAAACATCCATGCCCGAGGCAGGATTCGAACCTGCGACCGTAGCGGTCTTGCGGTTCCAGACTGCAGCGCCTTTAACCGCACGGCCACTTCGGCCGGCCTAATGATATTTCGTTTGCAATTTTCGGTGTTGATGCAGTGCAACTACAGTATCAAGCAAGATGTTTTCATTTACTACTTCTTCACTAATAACTCTATTGGTAACACACCTCGTAGCCGGCCGAAGTGGCCGCGCGGTTCTGGGCGCTGCAGTTTGGAACCGCGAGACCGCTACGGTCGCAGGTTCTATTCCTGCCTCGGGCATGGATGTGTGTGATGTCCTTAGGTTAGTTAGGTTTAAGTAGTTCTAAGTTCTAGGGGACTAATGACCTCAGAAGTTGAGTCCCATAGTGCTCAGAGCCATTTGAACCTTTCTTTTTTTTTTTTCTTTTTTTGAACACACCTCGCACATAGCATGCATGAGTGAAAACGAAACTGCAGGGTGAATACGATAGAGATGCAGGTGAAATATATTTATAAATGTGTGTGAAATACGTTAAATGCGAAATGTGTGTAGGCAAACAGTATACATGGGAATTTGATTCTTTAAACAATCGCAAACAGATATTTACTATTCAATATCCATTACGTCCTATCTTTCTTAAAACTACATCTACATCGATACTCTGCAAATCACATTTAAGTGCCTGGCAGAGGATTCATCGAACCACCTTCACAATTCTGTATTATTCCAATCTCGTATAGCACGCGGAAAAAACGAACACCTATATCTTTCCGTACGAGCTCTGATTTCCCTTATTTTATAGTGGTGGTCGTTTCTCCCTATGTAGGTCGGTGTCAACGAAATATTTTCGCATTCGGAGGAGAAAGTTGGTGATTGGAATTTCTTGAGAAGATTCCATCGCAACAAAAAACGCCTTTCTTTTAATGATGTCCAGCCCACATCCTGTATCATTTCTGTGACACTCTCTCCCAAACATACAATACAAATTTTGATAATACAAAATTTGTTGCCCTTCTTTGAACTTTTTCGATGTACTCTGCAGGCCTATCTGGCAAGGATCCCAAACCGTGCAGCAGTATTCTAAAAGGACGGACAAGTGTAGTGTAGGCAGTCACCTTAGTAGACCTGTTACCTACATTTCCTAACTGTCCTGCCAATAAAGCGCAGTCTTTGGTTAGCCTTCCCCACAACATTTTCTGTGTGTTCCTTCCAATTTAAGTTGTTCGTAATTATAATACCTAGGTAATTAATCGAATTTACGGCCTTTAGATTTGACTGATGTATTGTGTAACCGAAGTTTAACGAATTCCTTTTAGCACTCGTGGGGATGACCACACACTTCTTTTATTTAGGGTCAACTGACACTTTTTGCACCATTCCGTTATTTCTTCTAAATCATTTTGCAGTTTGTTTTGATCTTCTGCTGACTTTATTAGTCGATAAACGACAGCGTCATCTGCAAACAACCTATGATGGCTGCTCAGATTGTCTCCCAAATCGTTTGTATAGATAAGGAACAGCAAAGGGGTTATAACACTACCTTGGGGAAAGCCAGAAATCACTTCTGTTTTACTCAGTGACTTTCCGTCAATTACTACGAACTGTACCTCTATGACAGGAAATCGCAAATCCAGTCACATACCTGAGACTATATTCCGTAAGCACGCAACTACGCCACAAGCCGCTTGTGTGTCAAAAGCCTTCCGGAAATCCAGAAATACGTAATAGATCTCAAATCCCTTGTCAATAACAGTCAACACTTCATGCAAATAAAGAGCTAGTTGTGTTTCACGAGAATGAAGTTTTCTAAACCCATGTTGAATGTGTGTCAATAGACCGTTTTCTTCGAGTTAATTAGAACACAGTATATGTCCCAAAATCCTGCTGCATATCGACGTGAATGATATGAGCCCGTAATTAAGTGGATTACTTCTACTACCTTTCTTGGATATTGCGGTGACCTGTGCAACTTTCCAGTCTTTGGGAACGGATCTTTCGTCGACGGAACGGTTGTATATGATGGTTAAGTATGGAACTAATGCATCAGCATACTCTGAAAGGAACCTAATTGGTATACATTCTGGACCAGAAGACTTGCTTTTATTACGTGATTTAAGTTGCTTCACTACTCCGTGTATATTTACTTCTACGTTACTCATGTTGGCAGCTGTTCTTGATTCGAATTCTGGAATATTTACTTCGTCTTATTTTGTGAAGGCATTTCGGAAGGCTGTGTTTAGTAAATCTGCTTTGGCAGCACTGTCTTTGATAGTATACCAATTGCTATCGCCCAGAGAAGGCATCGATTGATTCTTGCCGCTAACATACGACCAGGATCTCTTTGGATTTTCTGCCAGGTTTCGAGACAAAGTTTCGTTGTGGAAGCTGTTCTACGCATCTCGCACTGAAGTTCGCGCTAAATTTCGAGCTTCTGTAAAAGATCCCAATCTTTTGCGTCTGTTTAAATTTGGCCTGTTTGTTTCGTTATTTCTGCAACAGTGTTCTGGCCCGTTTTGTGTACCAGGGAGGATTAGCTCCGTCGTTTGTTAATTTATTTGGTATAAATGTCTCAACTGCTGCCGATACTATTTCTTTGAATTCAAGCCACATCTGGTCTATACTTATATTATTAGTTTGGAAGGAGTGGAGGTTGCCTCTCAGGAAGTCATCAAGTGAATTTTTATCTGCTTTTTGGAATAGGTTAATTTTCGTTTATTTTTGGAGGATTTCAGTGTTACAATATTCAGTCTCGCTACGACAACCCTGTGTTCACTAATCCCTGTATCCGTTTTGATGCTCGTTATTAACTCAAGATTATTTGTTGCTAAGAGGTCAAGTGCGTTTTCACAGTTGTTTTCTACTCGCGTGGGCTCATGAACTAACTGCTCGAAATAATTTTCAGGGAATGCGTTTAGTACAATTTCTGACGATGTTTCATGCGTACCTCCGAAATTAAACATGTATTTTCGCCAACATATCGAGGGTAAATTAAAGCCAACACCAACTATAATCGTATGAGTCGGGTACGTGTTTGAAATCAAACTCAATTGTTTTTAATCTTTCAGCAACTGTATCATCTGAATTGAGAGGTCGGTAAAACTGATATTTAAATGATACGTTTGGTGGGGCCGGATCCGATTTCGGTTTACCAAGTTTTTTTTCTTGATTTTTTATGGAGGGGGGAGCGGCGGCCACTACTTCACACCCCTCCCAGGTCGCTCGCTAAGTATGCGCTTGCATCTACATCTACATGTCTACTCTGCAATTCGTGCTTAATTACCTGGAAATGTGTTCATCGAACCACTTTCAGACAATTTCTAAGAGGAAAACGAAATATTTCCGTGAGAGTTCTAATTTTGCTTATTTTATTAGACTGATCATTTCTCCCTATGTAACTTGGCATCAGCAAAATCCTCGCTTGTAGGTAATCCACGCTTGATTTTCAACCTATGCAACAGGTCTAAAATGAAGGGTATAAGAGTTCTGAGCCCTTTGATTGTGGCACCATACACAATCATTAACCCGCCTCCAGGGAGGTAGGGTGCCCTTCCGTATTCCTTCACTGGGGTAATTCCTATCTGGCGCGTCCACGTCGCAGGGGTGGGCATCCTACACTTCAGTAGGTCGGAGTGCTAGGATGGCTGAGTTCAGGCAGGGACCCAATCCCGTGGGGTATAACACGGAACTCATGCCCAGGGTTACGGGTGAACACCTTAATGGCAGCGACGGCGGAGAAGGAAGACTTCGGAACGGCGTAGCTGGCAGATGAGGCAACTCTCCTTTCTGGGGATTAAATGAGAAGGGAACCACTGCCTTGTGGTGGAGGAGAAACTCCAAAGGCTAAGAGAGACAACCCCAACAGAAAATCCTTTATTGCGTTAGACCCAGCAAGCCAGTAGGAAAGCCTTCATATATTGCTTTCAAAACACAGACGAGCCTCGGAACGAACCACCCAGGATTTTACCCCACTGCTTCTTCAAGTACTGGTGCAAATGATGGGAGACCTGATGATGTTCATCAGTACAAGAAGATGAAACCATCTGGACTAAAAAATAACCTAAATATTGGCACCCTTAATATATTAACCCTCAATGGAAAAATGGAAGAAATGATAGATGTACTAACAGAGAGGAAGTTAGGTATATTGGGATTAAGCGAAACAAAGTGGAAGGGAAAAGGTGAGAAGATTCTGAGAGGAGGAGGAAAACTGTACTGGAGTGGGAATAACAGGTCTGGAAGAAATGGTGTGGCAGTGATGGTAAATAAGAATGTACAAAGCTGTATTGAAAATGTGAGATATATATCAGACAGGATCATAATCTTAAACCTGAGATTCCAAAAAGAAACTCTAAAAGTAATCCAGATTTATGCACCTCAAGTGGGATGTAGCGAAGAAGAGAAGATGGACTTTGAAAATGTGTTAGAAAACCATATAGAGAGTGCTAATATAGTGATGGGAGATTTTAATGCACAGGTAGGCAAAGACAGAAAGGGATTTGAGCAAGTATTGGGATGTTTTGGATATGGAGGCAGAAATGAAGAAGGGGAAAGACTCCTGGATTTGTGCCAGAGAAATGGAATGAAAATAGCAAACAGCTGGTTTATGAAGAGAGAAAGTCATGTTATCACCAGATACAGTTGGGATGGAAGAACCAAGAGTGTAATTGATTATATTCTAGTAGTTAGGGGATGGGGAGAGAAAGTAACAAATGTGAAGGTAATTCCAAGTGTGAGTGCAGATGGAGACCATAGATTACTGGTGGGACAATGGAAAATGAATCAGAGTGTGAAAAATAGAAAACAGAAGAAAGTGATGAGGATACGGGATTGGAAACTGAAAGAGAGTGAATGTGCTGAGAAGTACAGAGAATTAATCACACAAAAATTTCCAAAAGAAGTTTTCTGCGATGTAGAAAAAGAATGGAGTTTATTCAAAGACACTTTAGTCGAAGCAGCACAAAAAGTATGCGGCAGAACATCTGGAAAGGAAAAAATAAGACAGACAAGTTGGTGGGATGATACCACAATCCAAGCAGTTAGAAGAAAAAATGGAGCATGGAGAAAGTGGTGGAAGCCTAAAAATGACGAAGACCATAAAAATATATAGAGGAAAAGAAGAAGTGCAAAGAAATAGTGGAAACAGCAAAGAAAAAGGCATGGAAAGAGTTTACAAAAAAACTTGAAGCAGATGTGAAGAGCAATAAGAAAATGTTCTATAAAATGACGAAAAATAAAAGTAAGGCTTCTGAAGCACCAGTAAAGATGGAAACAGAGGACGGTACCATTATTGAAGATCCATGGAATATAAAAGATCTCTGGAAAGAACATTTTAAGGATCTGTTAAACGCTGAGGAGCAGGTACATGAGGAAACAACAAATAATGGAGAAATTGAGAGAAGTTGGGAAGCAGAATTAGGACAAATTACACGGGAAGAAATGGAAAAAGCTGTGAAGAAGATGAATGGGGGGAAGCCCCAGGACCTAATGAAGTATCAGTGGACATGATAAGAGCAGCAGGTCCAGTGGGAATGCAGTGGCTGTATAGAGTACTATCAAGCCTGTGGAGAAATAGTACAATACCTGACGACTGGAGAACAGGAGATATTGTTCCCATCTTCAAGAAATGCAATAAAAGACTTTGTAAAAACTACAGAGGAATAACCCTTGTGAGTCATACAGCCAAGATTTTTGAAAGAATTTTACCAAATCGAATAAGTGAAAAGATAGAAAAGGAGCTGAGTGAAGAACAGCATGGGTTTAGGAAAGGAAGAAGCACGATCGACCTGATATTTTCTATCCGTCAACTGATAGAAAAAAGTTGGGAGTATAACAAAAGGGTAATAATGGTTTTTATAGACACAGAAAAGGCATATGACTCAGTTGACAGGGAAAGACTCTGGGAAGAAATGAAGAAGATAGATATAGAAGATGGATACATTAATGTTATAAAGACAATGTACAGAGGACACAATTGTAGAATTAGAACACCATTGGGGAACTCTGAATACTTCGAAATAAGACAAGGACTTAAGCAAGGAAGTATTCTATCTCCTGCACTTTTTAATGTTGTAATGGAGGGAATGAATAGGTCAGTTAAAGAAATAGTAAAAGATAAAGACAAAAATATGATTTTTGCAGATGATATGATAATATGGGGTGATAAAGAGGTAGATGTACAGTTACAGCTTGATGCGTGGAAGGAAATAATGAAAAGGTATGGATTAAAAATAAATAAAGAAAAGAGTGAAGTAATGGTATTTGGAAGAGAGAAAGGAATCAACGGAAATATTACCTTGAATGGAGAACCCCTCAAAGTGGTAGAAAGTTTAACTTATCTAAGGAGTGAAATATCTAGGGATGGAAGAATAACTAACGAAATGAATAGGAGGTTACAGAAGGGAGGTAATTTCTACCAAACAATAAAACACCTGATTTGGAATAATGAAGTTTCAGAAAGAGCAAAACTCCTTATGTATAAGAATTATTACATTCCTACTGTCACCTATGGTGGAGAAACATGGACAATGACAGAAAGGGACTGGAGCAGACTGTAAGCAGGGGAAATGAAATTTCTCAGAGCAGTTAAGGGAAAAACAAGAATGGACAGAGTGAGGAATATAGAGATTAGAAAGGACCTCAAACAAGAAAGTATGAGAGAAGAAATTGAAAGAAAGAGATTAAGATGGTATGGGCATGTTAAGAGGATGCATGGGCAGAGACTCCCCAAAATTATGGAAGAACTAAAGATGGATGGGAAAAAACCTAGAGGGCGCCCAAGAACACGGTGGAAAATGGGAGTGAGAATAGCTGTAGAAAGGAGAGGTGTGATCTGGCAACAAGTCGAGGAAGAAAAGTGGTGGGAGGACCGAGGCAAATGGAGAGGATTCTTTAGCACCCAGACCCGGCAGTAGCTGGAGCGGGATTCGGATATAGATAGATAGAAGAGTTCTGAGCAATTAACGTCGTCCGGGATAAAATCGAACCTCACGATCCTTGTCCAAATTATTTATCGAGTGCAGACTTCTACACTGTTGACTTGGGTGGACCGATAAACGTTACCCTGTGGTCGACACTAACGGTTGGTTCTTGTGATCGCAGATTATTGCTTCTCTTTCTCCCACATAACATCTTAGAGAACTGTGTCACAGCTCTTAGCTGCCTTTTGTTGGGTTCTTTATCATCAGTATCACAACCACTACCACCGAGACCGCCACAAACAACGTGAGATCAATATCATCATTATGAGATCATCATCATAGTGTACCTCACCAGTCGGTCTTCTTTTGGTAGCTGCTCCTTGCCCGTTGATAGCTGCAATTGAGCCACTGTTTCCTCTTAGTCTCTTTTTCTAGTACTGAGAAGATCTTCAGGTCTCCTCTTAATTTTTCATTGTCGATGTGTTCTGTTAATACCTTCGATTGCTTTACTTCTGCGACTTGAACTCGGCTCACTTTAGCATGTTCATAGAAGCGCATGTAATAACAAAATGTCGTGGTCCAAGAGAAGATTTTAGTTTGTCACCTGCAATTAGGGCAAACTGAAAGTAGTTGCCACAAGTTATTCTTAGTATAGTATAGGTGATGTTGGTGGAAGGTTTATGGAGATAATGAATGAGGCCAAGACTAGTCTTCTGTAACAATACAATATCTGCAAAGAGGCGGATTGTACCATTGCTGCCCAATCACTGCAATCAGGAGCATAGCCAAATATCCAGAGGTACTATGAGGAAGGTGGATATCACATTGATAATCACAAGGGGAGTGACAGGAAGTTCAAATCGTTCAGGCATGAGGTCGCTGAATAAGTCTGACTGTACCGATTCTCGGGTGTTTACTTAACTGTTGACAAGAAGAATTAACGGAAGACTTAGAAAAGAGTCACAGAACAAACTTGTGATTTGTCACGGGCTTGTTTGGCGTCGGAGTACATAACTTGTCTCTAAAGTCCACTGAGAGGTACTACAAGGGATATTTACGAGGATAGTTTGATAAGTCTGATAATTTCCACGAAAAAATGGAACACTTTTATTGCACCTTCATAATCGGTAAGCTTGTTTATTCAAAGGATCATACAAAGAATTTCAACCATGTACAGCATACAGTTCATTTTGAAAGCAGTCTAAATTGGTCAATGTGTCGACTGCGATTGAAACAGGAGAAAACCGAGTTTCGTGCTGTTGTTAATCATTTTCACTTGAAGGTTTGGACTGTCACACAAATAAAAACAGAATTGGATGAAATTCACGTGGATTCTGCACCATCATTGAAGACCATCTACTTCTGGATTAATAAATTTAAACGTGGTTTACAAGCACCGGAGACGAAGAGCGCACCGGCCGTCCAATTGAGGTCACCAGAAAGGAAACCATTGACAAAATCCATCATATGGAAATGCAATACCGCAAAATAAAAATTCTTGAGACTGCTGAGACTGTAGGGCTTTCAAATCAGCGAGTGCATAACGTCCTGCATGGCGATTGGCTGTGAAGAAGCTGTGAGTGAGGTCGATGAAGTGATTGCTGACACTCGACCAAAAGCGCATCCGGAATAAATTTCAACACTATGTCTGGCGATGTATGATCGTAATCCGCAAGACTTTTGTGTTGATTTGTGACTGTTAATGACTCTAAATCCATCATTTTACATCAGAATCAAAACAGCAGTCAATAAAATGTAAAATGGCTAACGAAAGTGCAAAGACCTTGTCACCTGCTAAAGTGGTGGCCACTGGTTTTTGGGAATACCAAGGATTAAACGTCATGTATTATTGGGAACAAAGCAGGAACACAACTTGGCAGTATTATGCTTCATTGCTGGATCGTTTTAAACTTGCGTTGACTGAAAAAAGGTAAAGGTGGCAGACAAAAGCGTTTACTTTCGCAATGAAAATGCACCCTCCTCCCCCCACCCAAATATCAGCTATCGCAGTGGCGAAAGTGCATTGAATACGGCTTTGAAATGGTTCTTTATCCACCATATTCACCAGTCTTAGCCCAAAGTGTCTTCTTCTTATTCTCTAACTTGAAACTTGGATTTGTTGGGAAGAAATTTTCATTCAATGAGGAAGTGATAGTTGCTCAATAAGTATTTTTCAGTTTGACAGAACCTATTTTTCCGATGGGATGAAAAAGCTGGAGAATCACTGGACGACTAGTATATCCCTCAAAGGAGATTATGTCGAGAAGTAAGGCGAGCTGTTTGCGAAACAATATTTTTCCTTACTTTGTACCAGGCTTATAAAACCACCCTCGTAACCACCAAGAAAATATTCTCGCCCAAGGAGAAAAAAAAAACCGCATGGCACTGTGAACGCCTTCAGGACAGTTGTGCATAGACAATCAAGTGATTCAGCGTGTGCTCCTGAAATATTACGACAAAAACTCACGATAAGCCGGCCGAAGCGCTCTCACGCCCAGGTCGACTATCAGCTTCAGAATTCAAAGTGCAGGCGTACGATGACGAGGCACAAAATATGTTACCTCCTCTGCCACTCACTTCGCATAATGGTCCAAACAGCCAAAATAGAAGAATTCAGGAAAACGCGGTGGTGCATAGGATATCGGTCTCTCTGCACTATGCACGTGTGGGACTGTGATAGGCCAAATGGTTCTAATGCAGTATACACTGAGGTGACAGAGGTCATGGGATAGCGATAGCCACATATACAGATGGTGGTAGTATCGGGCACACAGGGTATAAAAGGGCAATGCATTGGCGGAGCTGTCATTTGTACTCAGGTTAGCCGGCCGGAGTGGCCGTGTGGTTCTAGGCGCTACAGTCTGGAGCCGAGCGACCGCTACGGTCGCAGGTTCGAATACTGCTCGGGCATGGATGTGTGTGATGTCCTTAGGTTAGTTAGATTTAATTAGTTCTAAGTTCTAGGCGACTGATGACCTCAGAAGTTAAGTCGCATAGTGCTCAGAGCCATTTGAACCATTTTTTTGTACCCAGGTTACTCATGTTAAACGATTTCCAAACCGACTGATGACCGCAAGACGGAAATTAGCTCACTTTGGAAGCGGACCGGTAGTTGTAACTAGACTCATGAGACATTCCATTTAGATAATCGAAGGGAATTCGGAATTCCGAGATCTACAGGGTCAAGGGTGTTCTGAGAATACCGGTTTCAGGCATTCAATTAACGACTGACGGTAGCGGAATTTCAGCAGAGTTGTCAGTGCTAACAGAAAAGCAACACTGCGTGAAATAACAGCAGAAATAACTATTAGACGCACAGTGCGGAGAAATTTGGAGTTAATGGGCTATGGCAGCAGACGACTGATGCGAGTGCATTTGCTAACAGCACGATATCGCCTGCAGCGCCTCTCTTGTGCTCGTTACCATTTCAGTCGGCACGTAGACGACTGGAAAATTATGGCCTGATCAGAATTCCGATTTCATATGGTAAACGCTAATGGTAGGGTCTGAGTGTGGGGCACACCCCACGAAGCCATGGACGTAAGATATCAACAATACTGCGCAAGGTGGTGATGGCTCCATAATGGCTGTGTTTATGTGAAATGTACTGGCTCCTTTAATTCTACTGAACCGATCGTTGTCTGGAAATGATTATGTTCGGCTACTTAGAGACTATTTTCAGCCATTCATGGACATCATGTTTCCAAGCAACGATGAGATTTTTATGGATGACAATACGCCATGGCACCGGCTATAGTTGTTCGCGATTTCTTTGAAGAACATTCTGCACAGTTGGAGCAAATGATTTGGAGAGTCAAAAAAATGGTTCAAATGGCTCTAAGCACTATGGGACTTAACATCTGAGGTCATCAGTCCCCTAGAACTTAGAACTACTTAAACTTAACTAACCTAAGGACATCACACACATCCATGCCCGAGGCAGGATTCGAACTTGCGACCATAGCAGTCTCGCGGTTCCGGGCTGAAGCGCCTAGAACCGCACGGCCACCGCGGCCGGAACCCCATCGAACATTTATGGGCATAATAGAGACGTTGGTTCCACAACACGTCGAGTTTCGGCACCACACTGGGCAAAAGAAGGTCTGACAAGCCATATGGAAGCATCCCGTCACTTCAGCCATCTCCGTTTATCTCCAGATTGGCTTACTGTATTTACACTACTGGCCGTTAAAATTTCTACACCACGAAGATGATGTGCTACAGACGCGAAATTTAACCGACAGGAAGAAGATGCTGTGATATGCAAGTGATTAGCATTTCAGAGCATTCACACACGGTTGGCGCCGCTGGCGACACCTACAACGTGTTGAGATGAGGAAAGTTTCCAACCGATTTCTCATACACAAGCAGCAGTTGACCGGCGTTGCCTGGTGAAACGTTGTTGTGATGCCTCGCATAAGGAGGAGAAATGCATACCATGACATTTACGACTTTGATAAAGGTCGAACTGTAGCCTATTGCGATTGCGGTTTACCGTATCGCGACATTGCTGCTCGGGTTGGTCGAGATCCAATGACTGGTAGCAGAATATGTAATCTGTGGGTTCAGGAGGGTAATACGGAACGCCGTGCTGGATCCCAACGGCCTCGTATCACTAGCAGTCGAGATGACAGGCATCTTATCCGCATGGCTGTAACTGGCGTGCAGCCACGTCTCGATCCCTGAGTCAACAGACGGGGACGTTTGCAGGACAACAACCATATGCACGAACAGTTCGACGACGTTTGCAGCAGCGTGGACTATCAGCTTGGAGACCATAGCTGCGGTTACCCTTGACGCTGCATCACAGACAGGAGCGCCTGCGATGGTGTACTCAACCACGAACCTGGGTGCACGAATGGCAAAACGTCATTTTTTCGGATGAATCCAGGTTCTGTTTACAGCATCATGGTGGTTCAAATGGTTCAAATGGCTCTGAGCACTATGGGACTCAACTGCTGAGGTCATTAGTCCATTAGAACTTAGAACTAATTAAACCTAACTAACCTAAGGACATCACAAACATCCATGCCCGAGGCAGGATTCGAACCTGCGACCGTAGCGGTCTTGCGGTTCCAGACTGCAGCGCCTTTAACCGCACGGCCACTTCGGCCGGCCATGGTGGTCGCATCCGTGTTTGGCGACATCGCGATAAACGAACGTTGGAAGCGTGTATTCGTCATCGCCATACTGGCGTATCAGCCGGCGTGATGGTATGGGGTGCCATTGGTTACACGTCTCGGTCACCTCTTGTTCGCACTGATGGCATTTTGAACAGTGGACGTTACATTTCAGATGTGTTACGACTCGTGGCTCTACCCTTCATTCGCTCCCTGCGAAACCCTACATTTCAGCAGGATAATGCATGACCGCAAGTTGCAGGTCCTTTCTGGATAAAGAAAATGTTCGACTTCTGCCCTGGCCAGCACATTCTCCAGATCTCTCACCAATTGAAAACGTCTGGTCAATGGTGGCCGAGCAACTGTCACGTCACAATACGCCAGTCACCACTCTTGATGAACTGTTGTATCGTGTTGAAACTGCATGGGCAGCTGTACCTGTACAAGCCATCCATGATCTGTTTGACTCAATACCCAGGCGTATGAAGGCCGTTATTACGGCCAGAGGTGGTTGTTCTGGGTAGTGATTTCTCAGGATCTATGCACCCAAACTGCGTGAAAATGTAATCACATGTCAGTTCTAATATAATATATTTGTCCAGTGAATACCCGTTTATCATCTGCATTTCTTCTTGGTGTAGCTATTTTAATGGCCACTAGTGTATTTTAGCCGTAATGTGAAATCACTGAGGAAGGCTCTATAGAGGCAAGTGATATTATTTGGGACATCCAACAGCGCAACTTATTTCACGAATTGCATAACTAGTCTTGTAGTACTCGACTACACAAATGAAATTTTCTGCATGCCTGCAGCGGCCGTAGCGACGCCAGGATCCTTTGCCGTGGCGTGCCGGGCACCGCTTTCGGCGGTATTGCGCGCTGTTTCGCGCGGCGCCGGGAGGAGCGGCTAACTGCTCATCTGTAGTCATCTGATCAGCTAACAGCGCCATTTTACGTGCTCCTGCATATGTAAGAGATCGGCGGAGGCGAGGCGGCGGCCGGCCGTAACGATCGGCCGCCCAGGAGCCGTAAATTGGAGCCCGCGGTGCGACGCGCTGCCACAGCGCCGCGCCAGGACCGCGCTTCGCTGTGCGGGCCTATGTGGAAGCCCACTGTGCCGGCCTAGGTAGGGCGCCACGGACATAGAGCCCGCCTCTCTCCACCCACTCCAGGGCCAACCGAGGAATGTAGCATCCGGTACAAGCGGCTCTTTGAGACAGACAGTCACACTTGGTTGTACTGTTGTAAGAGGTCCGAGCAGATGTAATTTCGATGTTGTTGAGAGATTTAGGAACTTTTCTGCTTTGAGGTTACGCTAAATGTGAATGAATTTTGTAGGGAGGTTACAAATTGGAAAGAATTTTGTGGGGAGGTTACACTGTGTGTTCCTATCTCCCTTTAACATGCTGAGCAAAAACGTAAATATTGGACGCTGAAGTTTTCTGCCTTATGCAATTTCGTCATATGATGACATGATGGAGACCGTGGCTGTTGTTTGAAGACAAATGTTGATGGTGTTAGGACAGCAACCAGCCACAAATTTACTTTCAGTTCCTTTATTCAAAGGCTACCGACAGGTTTCGAATCGTTGTGATTCATCCTCATACGGTTTACATGCTTTCTTTATGACATGTGGTGTGTTTTTTACAGATTAATTGTCGTGAAACGTCGGTTTCGAGTGTTTGTTTTAATAAAATTCGTCCAGCAGATGTAAATGCATTCCCACTCCATTCTTATTCTCACTGAACACTTAAGATTTGTCACTGAGATGATTTCTACCACGCACCACATGTTTTGATGCTGTTTGCTGTCCTAACACCATCAACATTTGGTTTCTGCCTTGTTTTTGGTATTCCATAAAACTGATATAATCTCTATTTTCATTCGATATGCCATACTTCATATCTGTGAAATGGATATTTTTCGAACAGACGATTGCAAAAGCCGATATGTTATGCCAGAGAGAGGCACTGCAAGGAACTCCTCGAGTGCGAGGTCGTAAAAGACCCATGATGTTTACCGCATTCGACGGCACACATACTGTGTGCCATGCAACCACAATACTGACTGTTAATGGCAACAGATGGCGATACTGGAGGTATCTAATGGTGTGCACAGCATGAGGTTACGGAGCTGCTTAGTCGAAAAGACTGTCATAACACTACTACAGTGCTAGTTGTGTTATACGAGAGTTGCTTACAAAGTAACGCACCGCATTTTTTTTTCTCAGCCGAAAACAATGATTTGAATGCGAAACGTTATGTACGTATTATTTGAACTCTCCTGAGTGAGCGCGCCAAGTTTCCGTCACTTGCGACAGAGAGCATAGCTGCACGACACTTTCAAAATGGCGTCTGTAGGTGAAGCGCATTTCAAGCAACGTGGCGTCATTGAATATCTCACTGTAGAGGAAGAAAATGTGGGGGATATTCACAAACGCTTGTGTGAAGTCTATGAAGCATCTGCTGTCGACAAAAGTACAGTTAGTTGCTGGGCACGGAGGGTGAAGGTCATCAGAAGGCGGTTCGGCGGAGCTCCACGATTTGCAGCGGCCGGGGATACCATCCACGGCTGTCACACCTGACATGCTGCAGCGAGCTGAGCTGATGCTGTTTGGGCCATTAAAGGATGCCATTCGTGGAAGACATTTTGAGCACGACGAGGAAGTGATACAAACAGAGAAGCACTGGCTCCGCCACGACGACAAGGATTGGTATCGACAGGGCACACACGGTCTTGTCTAGCGCTGGAGGAAGGCCATAGAACGGGACGGAGATTACGTGGAAAAATAGGGGGTGCAGGTAAAACACCATTCTTTCGTGTATATAATTCTCATTATGTTCGATGAAGAATTGCTGAAGAAAAAATGCGCTACATTACTTTCTGGGCAACACTCGTAGAAAGCAGACCAATGGCAACGATAAACGAAGCATAGATTGCATTACATCTACAACAGTTACCGAAGTTGACATTCCGTCAGAAAGGAACCCAAGGAATTTCTCAAAGTGAGAAACAAATGGCAGATGAAATATTAGCGTTTCTGCAAGATATGTCAGATGAACGTGTGGTGCTGTATACGCTCGACTGTGAGGACAATACGCATGAGGAGTACAATGACCACGTTAAGTGCTTAACACGTGAAAATGATATTGAAATTGGTGTCGCGTCATCATCCTTGTCGGACAGGGAGGCACAAATCCTGTCTCCAAAGAAACGTAGTAATGGAGAATTGTTGTCCAAGGAACAAGTACTGAACATTATTACGTACATGGAAGACCATCCACAGCATAGTAAAAAACAAAACAAAGAAATGAACAGATTTCTAGTAAGTCTGCAGCAATATGACCGTGTGGATGACAAAGCTCACTTGTTACGAAAACTCGTTTTTTCTCGTTTCAGGGATGCTCGATACAATGGCTGACTCTGAGCACTATAGGACTTAACAGCGGAGGTCATCAGTCCCCTAGAACTTAGAGCTACTTAAACCTGACTAACCTAAGGACATCACAAACATCCATGCCGGAGGCAGGATTCGAACCTGTGACCTGTAGTGCTACAGCAACGAAAATTAATATTATGACGATGTCAAACCTTATTTTCATGATTTAAAGAAGTATTCACGATATTAAAAATGTAATTATAATTTTATTATTTTCATTTTTGTGCTCAGCGTATCAAAGACTTTCTAGTGCACGGAATAAATCAGCATTGTTTGTACTACGAAACTATATATCATTGTTAAGGGTTAAGCATGTAATAATTCGATGTAAGACATTTTGTTGAGTCTGAATTTTGTTCTCGTACTGGTCGGTAGAGAAGGAAAAGTTCCTTAATCGATGTGAAGGTATCAAGGCTGTAAAAAGGAGAGAGAGAGAGAGAAGGTAAATACAATTTATTCAAAACAAATATCTCTCAAGTGTAACGTCTTGTCATTTCCTATAACTAAAAATTGCAAGGTCTAATCTGAGCCTGTCCTGAATAACAGCGAAGAACATTTATGTTATCATATATTTTCTTCGTTTGATCACGGTTGTGATTCGCCTGTTTCTTTTTGTTACGCGACGTGTTATGAATATTTTCATTATAGGCGCAAAAGTGCACACAGCTTTAATTGAACCTGCGTCTTTCGGAAACGATAACTTTTAATCAGTACAATTACGCGAATACCGTCTAAATCGCAGCCGTGATCGCAAAAGTGTTTCCTGGACCAAATAATTCCTATAAAAAATGTGTATTCTCCAAAGCGAGCAGCATTACACTATCGCTGACTAGCAACAATCGAAAGAGTAAAAAACGGTGCTTAAATAGAATTGCCACCTTTTAATAATTATTATTATCCCATTAAATAAATAAATAGCAATTCAGACGGTAGCGGTCGCGCGGTTCCAGACTGATGCGCCTAGAACCGCTCGGCCACACAGGCTGGCATGCTCGATACAATTTACAATATGTGCATGTAATGACCTACTATGCTATGCATAAAAAATTGCGCACGACACAGGTTAGTAAGTAAAGGGAAGCAGTTATGGCTGCATAACTTCAAACAGTGATACAGAACTGGAAAATGAAATTTCAAACAAAGCATGAATTTGACGATGCACATCAAACTGCGGAATCAACCCTAAAATTTGTGAATGATATAAACAAACTTATTCCATCGTTCACTAAGGAATTTGTTTTCTACTTCGACTATTCGGGATTTGAAGAGGAAATGAATATCAAAGGAACCCTGGAAATTAGAAGTACCAAGAGAGTTGGTATCAAGATCAACTAACATCAATGCCTTAACGCATTCCTATACAATTATGCCACCTGTTAAACTGGATGGTAAATTGTCTGGAAATTTGTTTCTTTTTCTGGGAGAAGTTGGAGGTGCTCTGCCCCCTACGAATCTTTCTCGTGTGCGTGATGTTGCCGGGGGAGAGGGAATATTTATGTCACAGGAAGCAATAATGGGAAAATGGGCGTAAGAGAAATACAACTACGGTATGAGCACTGCTTTTGGCCAATAGCTGGTCAAAATGCCTTGATTTTGCTTGATTCCTCATCTGAGTATAAAATCATACTCCTTTACACAAACTATTACTCCTGAAAAGTGTGTAACGTTGCACTTCGTACCACCTGGAACCACTGGACAATTGTGGCCTCTAGGTATTTGTTTCTTCCGTGCCTATAAAACATATTGTCACACTATCTGCCTTAAAGGACAGCCAGTGTCACGATAAGCTCTACGACAGCCCGTTTCGCATTCGACAGCATGCCATCACATTCCAGCAGTTCTCATCACCCCGTCATACCAAAATGTTTCTAAATCCATTCCGTAAGAGTGCATACCTTGCTGAACGTCTTGTACGGTTTGTAACTCACAAGGAGTTCGTCTTCGATCTCAATGGTGCGAATCTTTGTGATCACTGTGACGCACCATTTTTCATTCGGTGCTCAGTGCGCACATTAATTGTTTGTTTCGAACATTTCTTGACTGTCGCCGAAGTCCAGTTTGTGAAGTGAAATGCATACAACTCACAGAAGGTTGATCTCTGCACCTCCCGAACACTCATTTCCTGTCGCCTTCTTGATGCACCTGGTGAGTCATTAGCATCTAATAATTTTCCTGCCATAATAGTGAACACAACAGTTTCAAATGAGCCTTGCTAAAGACTGTACTTGCGACCGTACTCAAGGGGTTCTTTATGAGTACAACGAATGTAACCTTTGGTTACTAGTATCTTTGCCGTTGCTATAGCATTCTAAGAGAAGCTAGAGAGTGAGTCCGGAGTTGATCATGCTACTGAGCGGTCTGGAAATACTCGTAGCTTGAGAGCACAGGAATAAAGATACAGAGGATATAACTTGGTAAAGATTAATTCGAAGAGTGAAGATTTCTGGGTACTGTTGGTGCTACACTGCTTGCCTGCGCCTAATTAATGAAGCACTTGGAAAATAGAAAGTTAGTAGGATTCTTCTTTATTGGTTTGGGTTAGTTTCGTTGTTCAGACGTGATAAAGTAATCACTTCACATAACTTGCACGCAGAAGTTACAAATTAATCACTCCTTTACCACTTCCGTAATCCATAGCAGAGTAATATCTTTATAAATAAAAAATAAATTGACGACTGTACGAAAGATAATCACCTGAGAGCCGCTTGACCGAATTTTTTTTCGGGACAATGTTTGTATGAAAGAAACTTTTTGTAAAACGCAACGGAAAATTAGAAAAGTAAAATCAATTGTGGAAGACCATCACTTGAGAATGGCTCTACCGCTTTGGTTGATTTCTTTCTTTGTTTTCTTTTTGCGTTCGTAATTTTGACAGTTCTGCTGTCACATGTAGAGGAAACGTTGCTACCGAAAATCTCGAAAAGTTTTTGACCGATTTACTAAAAATTTTCCACGGTACTCTAATGAACGTTTTGACGCACATAAGCTATATATTTTTGTAATATACATAATATGTACATTTGTATGTAATATATACAGGGGCAGCGTAGTTACCACGAATCTCGAAAACTTCTTGACCGATTTACTTCCAGCTTTACATGATATTTTAATGAACGTTCGGACCATCATAGGCTACAAGTTTGTGTAATATATTACCTATATAAATACATATGTAATCTATAAAGAGGAACGTTGTTACCAAAAATCTCCAGGAGATCTTGACCGATTTACTTTAGATTTTTACACGATACTCTATTGAACATTCATTCGGAGATGGACAAAGAGAGCGGGGGAGTAGGAGATGGACAGAGAGGCAAGGGAAGAGGTTACGTACAGGGATATAGGGGCGGGGGGGGGGAGATACGTACAGAGAGAGAGAGAGGAGGAATGAGAAGATGGGGGAGAGAGGGGGGTGGGGGCAATGAATTTTGGGTGTATATACAATTCCCATACATACTTAGCAACTGCGAAGCATTGTCGCTAGCTTGTTATAAAAAGAAATTTTTTTAAAAGATCATTGTAATTGTCAAAGAATGATTTTCAGTATTCGCAATATAGTATTTTAAGGGTTAGTTTCCTTTCGGTCGTTCAGAACGTTTAAATTCTGCCACTGTCTCCTCGAGAATTTTTATTTTCTGTTTGCGTGTGCCGTCGCATTGCATTGTGCACAACATAGTGATTGAAGCAATATCTGCTTAGCATAGTTGCACGTCCTTGAATTGCACTGGAAAAGCCTTTCTTCCTTATTTGGTCCACAACCCCACGACGACTACCGCAGTCCACTTCACCCCCCGCCGCCCCACACCGAACCACTCTTGCAGGGTTATTGTGGGGTTCGGGCCCCGGTGGAGCCCCCCCCCCCCCCCCTCAGGGAACGTCTCACACCAGACGAGTGTAACTCCTATATTTGCGTGGTAGAGTAATGGTGGTGTTCGCGTACGTGGAGAACTTGTTTGCGCAGCAGTCGCCGACATAATGTAATGTAACTGAGGCGGAACCCGCATCCGCCGAGGCAGATGGAAAACCGCCCAAAAACTATCCACAGACTGGCCGGCTCACCGGACCTCGACACAAGTCCGCCGGGCGGATTCGTGCCACGGACCAGGCGCTCCTTTCCAATGCGGAAAGCCGTGCGTTAGGCCGCACGGCTAACCGGGCGGGCATAGTTGCCTTTAGTAGAGTATGTCGATAACACCTGCAAACTTTGTGGCCATTAGAGTGGATGATAGTGAATAATAAATTACATTCTCATCTGTGACGAGGAACTTATAGCAAACCAACATACGAAATGTAGTTAGCGACGAACTTTCTCCATTTACATTTTTTTTTATGGGCGACGAAACCGATAAAAAGTTTTCGAAAAATTTGAATTTATTTTTACAGTTTGTTGGAAGTCTGTGAGTGCTGCAGTTCATCCTAGATGGGAGCAATATTGTGTGATTCATTGGCACGACGCGAGTTCCAGCGCGCTGCGAGGATCATTTTAGTAGGCTCGAGGCAGTGCGGCGCTGCACAATTCGCGGAGACAACGAACGCCAAACTTGCAGTGCAGTGCTAGATATAAAAACTGTTCACTAGAGGTACATGGAACTTACGGAAGACAATGAAGAGTGTGTATTGTTGTGAAGAGTACTGAGAAAGCGCGGAATAGTCAGACAAATGTTTCCACATAGTGAAGGAGGAGCTTGTAACGGTTTAGTGACAAAATACTTGCTTGAAAATGTGAACAAGTTTAAGGCATTTTTCAGATTCACACCCAACCAGTTTTATTGTCTTCTGTCAGGCGACGTGAGGTAGCATCCATTGTTATATGCTGGTTGGTCGATTTGGTGGAGGGGACCAAACAGCGAGGCCATCGGTTCCATCGGATTTGGGAAGGATGGGGGACGAAATCGGTTGTGCCTTTTCAGAGGGAGCATACCGGCATTTGCCTGAAGCAATTTAGGGAAATCACGGAAAACCTAAATCAGGATGGCTGGACGCAGGTTTGAACCGTCATCCTTCCGAATGCGAGTCCAGTGTGGTAACCACTGCGCCACCTCGCTCGGTGTGTTATGTGTACTGCTAGAGGCAAGACTGCTGTAGAATAAATGCTGGCTTGCCGAACTTTAGCTACGTATAACGAAGGCGTTGATTGACTTTACTGGATACGAGAATGCTTCCCATTCAAACTAATTAAAATGTACATAGATGTAGCTTTTGGTCTTTACAGAGGCAGGGGACGGTACTGAGAATGGGACGAAAACATTTATTCTGTAGTTTCAATGAAATATATTGCAAAAGAAAGAAATATATGGAAAACATGTTCGACTTATTGTTCTAAGTCAATTGTAATGTTGCAAAATTGTGTTTTGGTTTCGCATATGTGGCCGAGTCTAAATTTTTTGACTGTTACTGCCATGGACATAAAGAACGAATCAGTTTCGTCCTCAATTTCAGGTTTCACTAGTCTGTCGATAAATTTCGAAAGAATGTGACAGTCGTCATGTTTTTCTTCAACGAATATCTATAGTAAACTGTTACTCGCAATTTCTTTTTTTATTCCTGCGGTTCCAACAACGAGCAGAGAGAGCTGTCAATTTCTCCTCCAACTAAGCAAATCGGTGCGACATGTGAGACAGACTACTCCTGAAGCACGCAGGCGTTTCCCACAGGTAGAGCCCAAAGCGGCACTGCGTTGTCCGCATCCTAGGAAACAATCTCGTATGTTCGCATCGTGCGAGTGGGGACCACGGTCTGGCATGCATTTTACGCAGCGTGTTGCGGGAAATCCCACAGCTAGAAAACGTAGCTCAACCCAGATGCTGTCGCGGCACTGTTGCCCTGTACGCCAGATCATCAACGCTGATGAGGTACCACTCTTCTGGGACGTGTCGAGAAATACGTCAGTGAACTATGAAGGAGTGAAAAGTATCTTCAAATGGAAAAGAAAAGCAAAGGATTACTGTTATGTTGGCAGTTAATGCAAAAAGAAGAAGAAAAGCTATAGCCCCTCTCCCCCTTTATGTTAATCTGAAGCATAAAACTTTGTCCAAAGGAATGCTCGCTAAATAAGGGTGGATGACAACAGCATTAATGGACTGGTTACCTACTGTTTGCAATCCCTAAGTTGTCGCGCTGATCAGTTAGATAGCTACGGTAGAGAGCTGGATTAAAAAAGGTTGCTTCTTTGTACACGGATATAGTTGTTGAACTTGGAGGTAAGCGAGAGATTTATGTCGCCGCAAACAAATCATTTAATGATCGTGTCTGAACACACTGTTCAGTTTGGCCAGTAGGAGGAAATCATATCTTGTGGGATTAAAAAAGAGCAGTAAGCCATATGTGTGGCTGGACTATCTTTCCATGGCCCCCTGTATCATCAGATTTTACCATCAAATCGCAGTATCATCAGATTTTATCATCAAATGGTTCGATAAGCGCTGCGTGTAAAATAGCCTGTATGATGGCGAGGACCACGTATTTTGGGAGGAGACTGACAGTGTTGAAACAGATACCAGTCGTTAAGTTGATCAGTGAGGATTGTGATTAGAAGACTGGTGTCTCTGAATAATTTCTCTACTTTACTACATCAAAAGAATGTGATTAACGATGTCTATATACCGTTAGTGAACAATTTCTGTACATGGGTAATTTGACATTAAATTTTCTCCACTGGGTTAACGGTCTTACATTCTCGTGCAGGCCAATAGGGAGCGAAACGGAATGTGGATACGGTTGAGACGGCCGGAGTGGCCGAGCGGTTCTAGGCGCTACATTTTCGAACCGCGCGACCAATACGGTCGCAGGTTCGAATCCTGCCTCGGGCATGGATGTGTGTGATGTCTTTAGGTTAGTTAGGTTTAAGTAGTTCTAAGTTCTAGGGGACTGATGACCTCAGAAGTTAAGTCCCATAGTGCTCAGAGCCATTTGAACCATTTGATACCGTTGAAGAATCATTTTCCGCTTGATTTAGCACGATTTTCTACAGCATAAACTGTTATTTCCATCAGGGACCAGGCAGAGATCGACGAGTAAGCAACGCGTTCCGGGCCGCGAAACGACGCTAACGACGGCGGGTGCAGATAGCGGGGGCACAGAGGCCAGGGTGCCAGGGGTGGGTGGAGGGAGGAGCATGGGGCGGCCACCCCAGCGCCGCTGCCCCGGGAATTTACAGCGTGGTCGGGGCGGCGGGCTGTGGGCGGTGGGCGGTGGGCGGCGGGTGCGCTGCCAAGAACGCCGGCACTTACACAGTCTGCTGCCCGCGGCGCCGCCCAGGCCGCCGCCTCCCAGTCTCGCCGCAGCAGCCGGCGGGGCGGGCCGCCGCCCCCACTGGGTCACGCGCACAGTGGCCACTCAACTGCCGGAATGTCACGAAAGCAGTACCGAGCGTCAAGATTTAAATGTCGACCTTGTGAGATTTTCACCGATAAATTCCCAACCTGTGCCAGAGTAACGTTCTTTCGTAGGACATCAATGAACAGACCCATCTTTATGTGCCGAGCTAACCCCGATCCGGATTGCTTACCCGGGAAGTACGGGCACTAACGTAGCACAGAAGGCACCACAGATTAGGACACACCTTCAAAGTGTTCTGCTATTTCAGTTTAATTTCGCCTGTAATACATACTTAATCCTTTGGACTGAGTTTTTGTTTTCCTTAATTTTTTCTGTTTAAATTCGCCTGTAATACATATTTATCCTTTGGACTGATTTTTTGTTTTCCTTAATGGAGCGAGAATCGAGCTACAACAATGAGCCACAACATTGTGACCACTGCCCACCGAGATGTTGGATGCAGCCTAGTGGCGTTGCAGACACGTGACGCGGTAACAAAAGTAAGAAAACGGAGCAGACACGGACGGGGCATCACCCTAGCGAAGATACGGGCTGCAAATGGGGAAATCTTTTGACAAAGGGCACATTATTATTACACAGAGTCTGTGAACACGTATCTCGAAAACGGCGAAGCTGGTCGTATGTTCACGTGCTACTGTCGTAAGCATCTATGGAAAGAGGCAGTAGGACCGTGGAACTACCCCGAGGCACAGCCCGCCCGGTTGGCCGTGCGGTCTACCGCACGGCTTTCTGGGCGGAAAGGAGCGCCTGGTCCCCGGCACGAATCCGCCCGGCGGATTTGTGTCGAGGTCCGGTGAACCGGCCAGTCTGTAGATGGTTTTTAGGCGGTTTTCCATCTGTCTCGGCGAATGCGGTCTGGTTCCCCTTATTCCGCCTCAGTTACACTATGTCGGCGATTGCTGCGCAAACAAGTTCTCCACGTACGCGTACACCACCATTACTCTACCACCCAAACGTAGGGGTTACACTCGTCTGGTGTGAGACGTTCCCTGGGGGGTCCACCGTGGGCCGAACCGCACAATAACCCTCGGTTCGGTGTGGGGCGGCGGAAGGGTGAAGAGGACTGCAGTAGTCGTCGTCGGGTTGTGGACAACTGCGGCTGCGGCGGAGACGGAGCCTCTCCGTCGGTTTTAGGTCCCCGGTTAACATACAATACAATACATACAATATCCCCAGGCACAAGATGGTTGGACGTCCACGGTTCTCCACAAAATGTCTGGTTCGGAGGCTTCTCTGCTCTGTAAAGTAGGGTAGATGGTGATCTGTGGCATCTCTGCCGAAAGAGCACAATGCTGATGCGGGCACAAGTGTTTCGGAGTGCACCGTTCATCGTAGATCGTTGAACATGGAGCTCCGCAGCAGACTACCCCTACGTGTTCACATGTTGACCCAACGACATTACCATTGCAGTGAGCACGGGACCATCGGTATTCGACTGTCGATCAATGGAAACGTGTTGGCTCTTCGGGTGAATCACATTTCTGGTACACTAGGTCGGTTGTCGTCTGCACAAACGCTGTCATTGAGGTGAAAGGCGGTTCGAAACGTGCAGCGATCCACGGACGTAGAGTGGTGGAAGCAGTACTATGCTATGGAAGACACTCTCCTGCGCTTGCACGGGACCTGAGGTAATAATCGAGGATACGCTGACAGCTTCGAACTACCTGCATCTCTTCATGCTTGATGTCTTCCCCGACGACGATGTCACCTTTCAGCAGCATAACTGTCCGTGTCTCGGAGCCAGAACAGTGCTACAGTGGTTTGAGGAGCATTACAGTAAACTCATGTTGATGTCTCGGCCACCAAATTCGCCTGATGTAAATCCTATGGAACCCATTAGGGTCGCTATCGGGTGCCATCACAGCGTACGCAAATCAGCAGCCCGTTATTTACGCGAATTGCAAGAACCATGGATAGACACGTAATGCCACATAGCTCCACAAACCTACCACCAAATTGTCGGGTTCCTGATATGCAGAATCAGTGGCGTATTTTGTTCCAAAGACGGACAGATAAGCTATTTAGTAGGTTGTCATAATGCTTTGCCTCATCGGTGTACATCGCATATTCCAGAATATAAACCGCACTTTTTCTTCAAAATGTGGTCACGAAAATTAGGATGCGGCCTGTCTGCGCTATCCTACCAATATAGGTACATTCTCGCAGAATAGAAAGTTTTAGTTCTAAATGGAACAAAAATAAGGCTGGTATTTGGAAGTTAACCGCTGCAGGTGAGCGGAGGGGACAAAGTCTTCATAGCGAAGCTGGAGTTCCCTTTTTTTTAAGCTAGCCACTGACCAGGAATTTTTTGAAGCAAGATCAGAAAGATGACATGTTGCCCGAGGATTGACTCAGCGTTGATCGTTCATTCGGAGACATTGCACTGAGTAATGCGCAGCACGCCAATGACGAAGAGGATACGTTGTGAAATCCAGTGCCCTGAAGGACAGAATGGGGGAAAATTAATAAAATTGCCAAACACGGACATCCTCTTGATATATCGATGTGACAGAATTTCCTCATGTTGAGCATTGAGAAGGAGCGATCTGTTTTCGAGGTAAAAAATTTTATATAGTCAAGCTCTCATTAGTACTTCTTTATTTTTGATAACCGCTTTCGATAGACTTTGCTGTCAGCTTCTGATCTTCAAGAATTTTAGTTACAAAACGTATTGATAGTGAGGTGAACGTTATTCCATATTAATGCTACATTTTATCCACTAAAATTACAACTCGGCATGAGGTTCCACCTCACAATGAACACGTTTTGTAACTGAAATTTTTGAAGACCACAAGATGATAGCAAAGTATGTCGAAAATAAAGAAGTATTTATAGGATCTCGGTTGTAGACAGTTTTTACCAAACAAATCGTTGAGTTGTATCTGTCAGATTCGTCTGGGGCTCTTTTAGATGAGGAATCACAAATGAGTCGTAGGATTCTGAAAGAGTCCGCGGATTTGCATGCTGTCTCACATACAACATTCTGGCTTTGCTTCTAGAGGCATGTCAGCCTACTTTCTACTTTGCTTTCTGGTCACTAAATTCATTCCGAAGTTATCACAATGCAACATTCTCATTTTCCATTTTGCGTCGGGTGGTTTTTCTTGCAGTCTGAAGCTCGAATCTTCAAGCATCTGATGGTGTTTCCCTTATCTGACTTTACTTTCCAAATATTTCATTGATACAGCTCCTGCGGTCTATTTATTGTTGCCAACAGACGCCCAGAGCATGTTGGAAGCCAGCGAGCTATCTGCGGCTGATGAGGACAATAGCACCACATCGGCCTATGGACAGCAGTTTTACCCGGACAGTGCTTACACAGGAAGCGTGAGATGAGGGACAAGTTAAGCGGCCCTTAGTTTCCCTCAAAAGCCATGGTACATGAGGATGGAAGACGTCAACTGTCATCCAATGGACAAAGAACTACAAAGGAGATTCAACGGAAGATCGACATATTGCACCGATGTCATGCCAGTCAACCACGTATTCATCTAGTACCAACTATATCATGAGATGGAGTGCTTTATCCCCCTCCCTCTTTATGCCAAATTACTGAGATGTATCTACGCACAGTCAAATAGACCCATTCTTCATTTTTGTACTGATGAATTGCGAATGATTATATTAAATATATATGAACCCATCTCATAATTAATTAGAATTTTACATAATTTTGGCGCCCAGAGACAGGTCACATGTTACTACAGCAACACTTGTTATATGGCAGTCTATGCTCAATCTGTCACGTAACATATTTTTGTAATGTTCAATCCCAGTTGTCAGTATAATCAGTTCTTTAATGCTGCATGAAAATTGCAGACAATATCCACTACTGCCAATGGCTGCACTGCTAATTACTCCTTCTTTTCCTTACCTTTTAATACAGTGAGGGAGACCTGTTAGTTCTGCAGGCTTGGGGGCTTTCTTTACCTGACTCACGACAGGGAAGTTAAATTAGGAGGACGGAGGTATCATGAAAGCCGTCTCCTCACATGTATAGAACATGGAAATGGGAGTCTCCGTTTCTGCACAACAAGACCGTAGGTGAGCGTGATGTGTTCTATAAAAACTGCATTGTACGACACTCTAAAAGGAATCCTTTTTGAGTAGGTAAGATGCGAGGGCTAGGTGAAAACACTGTGCTTCAGTCGTGGGAAGAGCCACTGGATGTTGGCATGCCATGCGGGAATGTTCATTTAAATTCAAGTAAGGGGCACTGTGACTGGCTGACAGTAATTATTCCGGTAGGAGGCGCAGTTTATCGCATGTGCGTACATGCGAAACTTTTGGTTGGTCATGGCTAGAAAATGAGACGTAGCGGGACAGATTTTCTGCCGTATTTCCCACACAAGACCATTACTGGTTAACCATGACAAAGTCCAAAGAGTGGAAAATTGTTAAACCTGTTTATAAAATTATTATTAGTCGGAACAAACAACGACTGCTGCAGTTAGATGGTAAGACTGAGACAGTGGCAGAACCAGCTAATTTTCGGAGAGCAAAGTCAGAATACACTTGCGGCAGGGATATCGAAGAGCACAGTTGCTTCAGGAACACTGAAGAATATATTTGTGGGAGAGAGATGATGTCTCTGACAGAGAGCAAAGTACAAAAATCGAGCTGGACTCAGAATTAACTGCTACTGCAGCCATCCTCCAAACCATGCAAGAGTGGTTATTCATGAGCCGTCGGTGCAGCCACCATGGGTAAAAAGACACAAAGATAGTTCATTTGCATCGGAATTTCATTGTGCAAATATAATATTCACAGCCAGCCAGTTGCACCTATCATGCACTTTGACAAAAGTGTTGGTGTTCGTTCTTGTGTTTCAGGGAATATAATTTTCACAGTCATTGGCCACATTCGTCGTAAAGTTTCATAATATGCTTTCACGAGTCCAGCTGCCTGCGTGAAGGCTACAGTTCGCATTTACAATCTATTGTTCGCTTATTAAATACTTATATGCTTGCTTCAATGGGTAAATAATTTTTTGATGTCTTATGACAATAAATCAAATTATTGTGTTGATCGCTAGTTTCCTTTTGTAGTTTCATGAGTCTTTTCATTAACATATCTGTGTGAGGTGTGCTATCCATACTTTCGTGTTCAATTGGGCTACACCTTCTAATTTTCTTTTAACGAGATGTTACCCATTGTGTGATATTATATCCCTTAATTTACAGATGTTATGGGAAGCCTCCCTTCCCTGTAAGTTACTGGGGATTGGGCCTGTAACATCATAGGTGTTAGCTTAACAGTTCAACTAACACCATACACATTGTTAGTTGCCGCACGCCGCCCCCCCCCCTTCCCCACCACCACCCACTTGGTCCCTAGTATCTATGTCATAGTTAGTTTTGTTAGAAGCAGGGGCTAATCAACCCTGCAGGTAGAAATGAAGTTTGATACTCTATGTTCTCAGAAGTAGAGTCTGTTTCGGTATGCAATTAAGCCAAGGTAGCAGTGTTACAACAGGTTATAGAACAACTCTGTGCAGACGCCCTGACTCCACCGAACTACGGAGAAATCACAGCGCCTTATTGGCATATCAGCTCGGCGCCAACGCTACAGCCTGAACTACTGCCCATAATAGAGAGGAAGTCGTGCGACAGAAATGCATCAGTGCATCGGATGTTCACTGTGATGTACGCTAGACAGAGAAGTATGTACCATTCTAAAAACATTGTCATAAATGCAGTTATGTCTACATTGTAATTGTCACTGACCTGAAGAGTTTCAACTGAAGTAAATGTGCTAAATCGTTTCACGTCTTCAGTGCACTGATACAGGGAGGTAACCCACTCAATTGTATGATGTCAAGTTTAAATGAACAACGTGCAGCTGTGAAATTTTGTTTTCTTCTAGGTAAAGATGCTGCTGAAACCGTTTTATTGTTGAAAACAGCTTATTAAGACGATGCGTTGGGAAAAAGACAAGTGTACGAGTGGTTTGCTCGATTTAAAAATGGCGACTTGTCGACTAGTGACAAACCTCGTTCTAGACTTCCATCAACTGCCCGAATTGACGAAAATATTGAAAAAAATCGAGTGATTATGCTCACAGACCGTCAACGGACAACTGATCAACTGTCAGAGAATAGTAGGTTATCTTGGAGCTCGGTTCAGTGAATTTGTGGCAGGCAGGAGATTGGTTCTTCCACCACGACAACGCACCTGCACACACAGCAATGTCTGTTAGAAAGTTTTTGGCTAAAAAAGGCATGGTTCCGCTGCCCCACGCACCTTACTCGCTTGACCTGGCTCCGTGCATGAAATGGGGCGTGAAAGGACAGCGGTTTGACAACATTGAAGAAGTCAGGGAGAAGCTGTCAGTCGTTTCTAAAGATGACTACAAAAATGTTTCGAACAGTGGCACTAACGGTGGGACAGATGTGTTAGTTGCAATGGAGAGTATTTTGAAGGAAGTAAGGTTGTTTTTTTAAACAATTTGAAAATATATAGGATTTAAAAAATAATTCGGGTACCTTTGTGTACTCCCTCGTACTTTCGAAATCACATCCCTGAAATTCTCCAGCCGCGCGGGATTAGCCGAGCGGTCTAGGCGCTGCAGTCATGGACTGTGCGGCTGGTCCCGGTGGAGGTTCGAGTCCTCCCTCGGGCATGGGTGTGTGTGTTTGTCCTTAGGATAATTTAGGTTAAGTAGTGTGTAAGCTTAGGGACTGATGACCTTAGCAGTTGAGTCCCATAAGATTTCACACACATTTGAACATTTTTTGAAATTCTCCATCCGTGTTTTATCTGCTATAAGTAGTTTGTTAAGCTGGTACTATACATCCAACAACTGAAAAGCGATTTTTCTTCATGATACACTTTTCGTTTAATTCAGTTTAAGCATCCTGAATGTGTAAGGGTTTCTCGTCCATTTCTTTATTAAAGTGTCTGCTTATACTCTGACTAGAAGTTTCTCCATTCACAAAGGGTGTGTACAAAACAAGTACAATAAATTGGGAAACCAAAAGGCGAACTTACAGGCACACTTCTCTGACTTCTCTGCCACTTACTATACCAACGCTGGACTGCCTGTTGTTTCATTTATGTCAGAGGTCTGTGGACACCGGTTGTTTTATTGTGGCTGCTACGATGACCACTCGCAAGGGCCTGATGATAATGTAAAGTAACGCCAGGATCGGTAACTTAATAAAGAGCTCAGAAATTTACGGCTGAAGGTGTACTGATATTTACTTCAAATTGATCAGCTGACGTCGCAACCAATATCTTCTACAAAGATGGACAGGGAAGGGCTTGTCGTATATCTGTTTGCTGCTGAAAACCGTCTCCATGCAGATATACGAATAAGGAAATGCCAGTCTCTCGTGTCTACAAAGGGGGAGCATAGGAGAGGACCGACCATATTCCACTGAAATTGCATTGTGCGAGGTGCTAAAAGGAATCCTTTTTGGCTAGATAAGATCTGAAGGCCAGGTGAAAAAACAAAACTTCAGACCGCGGGACCAGTCGTTGGACACTGCCATGCGATGCACTAATGTTCGTTTAAATCTGAACAAGGGGTTCCGTAATTGGCTCACAGTAATTATTTCGGTAGAAGAAGCAGTTACCCACACATGCCTATGTGTAATGCTTTTCGTTGGTCGTCGCTGGAAGCCTGATGTAGTGGGAGAAATTTTCTGCTTTCCCTCCTGCTCCACACCATTATAGGTTAAACTTGCTTATAAAATAATTATTGATCGGAACTCCCAAGGTCTGTTACAATTGGCCGGAGAGATTCTTATGCTGACAGAACCAGCTAAGTTTAATAGGGCAAAAGTCAGAACACATTTGAGGAAGAGACATTGATGAATAAATGTACTGCAGCGGCATAAAATAGTAAGACTTGCTCCAGGTTGTGGCAGGGAGATGCCCAACTTAGAGCAAAATACAGAGGCCGATCTGGACTCCAAATTTCCAGCTACGTCTGCAGCCATCTTCTAAACCCGCATTTATAAGGATGGTAGGCATGTCCTATTAAGCAGCCATCGAGGCGGGGGGGGATTCTAGGCTAGTTAATTCGCATCAGCGGCTCATTGGTCACATTCATCTTTCCCAGCAAGCTAGATGCAACCATCATATGCTTTGGCCAAACTACTGGCATTCATTCTTATTTTTCCGGTAATCTTTATTTAAATCATTAGCCACTTCCAGAATCACTGTCCGTATCTGCGATATAGATTCATATTCTGCATTCATGTATCCATCCGCCTGTGAAAGGGTAATAGTTCGCATTTATGATTTATTGCACACTTATTAAATGTTTCTCTGCTTGATTTAGTAGCGAAATCATTTTGTTTCATGTATTATGGCAGTAAACTAAATTGTTATAGTGTCTTCTAGTTTCCTTTTGTGGTTTGATGAACACCTCATTAATATATCTGTGTGAGGTGTGGTACCCATACTTCCATGCTTATTGGGCCGTCCCTAGTTAATCTCATTTAATAAGACAGTATCCATAGCGGAACATAATTCTTTTTGCATGAACTTACATCGCTGAGGGTCGGATCTGTAGCAGCCTAACGTCTTCTAAACAGCTCAACTTTCACTTTGTAACAGGTAACCTTTTTGATTTGGGAGAGGAGGAAATTGCATATACACTCCTGGAAATTGAAATAAGAACACCGTGAATTCATTGTCCCAGGAAGGGGAAACTTTATTGACACATTCCTGGGGTCAGATACATCACATGATCACACTGACAGAACCACAGGCACATAGACACAGGCAACAGAGCATGCACAATGTCGGCACTAGTGCAGTGTATATCCACCTTTCGCAGCAATGCAGGCTGCTATTCTCCCATGGAGACGATCGTAGAGATGCTGGATGTAGTCCTGTGGAACGGCTTGCCATGCCATTTCCACCTGGCGCCTCAGTTGGACCAGCGTTCGTGCTGGACGTGCAGACCGCGTGAGACGACGCTTCATCCAGTCCCAAACATGCTCAATGGGGGACAGATCCGGAGATCTTGCTGGCCAGGGTAGTTGACTTACACCTTCTAGAGCACGTTGGGTGGCACAGGATACATGCGGACGTGCATTGAACTGTTGGAACAGCAAGTTCCCTTGCCGGTCTAGGAATGGTAGAACGATGGGTTCGATGACGGTTTGGATGTACCGTGCACAATTCAGTGTCCCCTCGACGATCACCAGTGGTGTACGGCCAGTGTAGGAGATCGCTCCCCACACCATGATGCCGGGTGTTGGCCCTGCGTGCCTCGGTCGTATGCAGTCCTGATTGTGGCGCTCACCTGCACGGCGCCAAACACGCATACGACCATCATTGGCACCAAGGCAGAAGCGACTCTCATCGCTGAAGACGACACGTCTCCATTCGTCCCTCCATTCACGCCTGTCGCGACACCACTGGAGGCGGGCTGCACGATGTTGGGGCGTGAGCGGAAGACGGCCTAACGGTGTGCGGGACCGTAGCCCAGCTTCATGGAGACGGTTGCGAATGCTCCTCGCCGATACCCCAGGAGCAACAGTGTCCCTAATTTGCTGGGAAGTGGCGATGCGGTCCCCTACGTCACTGCGTAGGATCCTACGGTCTTGGCGTGCATCCATGCGTCGCTGCGGTCCGGTCCCAGGTAGACGGGCACGTGCACCTTCCGCCGACCACTGGCGACAACATCGATGTACTGTGGAGACCTCACGCCCCACGTGTTGAGCAATTCGGCGGTACGTCCACCCGGCCTCCCGCATGCCCACTATACGCGCTCGCTCAAAGTCCGTCAACTGCACATACGGTTCACGTCCACGCTGTCGCGGCATGCTACCAGTGTTAAAGACTGCGATGGAGCTCCGTATGCCACGGCAAACTGGCTGACACTGACGGCGGCGGTGCACAAATGCTGCGCAGCTAGCGCCATTCGACGGCCAACACCGCGATTCCTGGTGTGTCCGCTGTGCCGTGCGTGTGATCATTGCTTGTACAGCCCTCTCGCAGTGTCCGGAGCAAGTATGGTGGGTCTGACACACCGGTGTCAATGTGTTCTTTTTTCCATTTCCAGGAGTGTATGAAACGATTGCTTTACTGTCTTTAAGTTAATTACTTAAGAGCTTATGTGCTGTAGTTCCCGTGCCGTGTACATTATCAACGATTTGAGGTGGTAAGGTCTTTTTTTTATTTTTTTATTTTTTTATTTTTTTATTTTTATTTTTTTTGCCTCTAAGGTACTATCTCAGATACTCTGTAGAAAATTTGCACAAACAGGTATAAAAAATGAACAATTATAATTCGTACATCACAATTTGACACTAGTTCATAGTTACACAGTGTGCTTGATTCACTAGCAGATTTAGTACGCTTCTCCTCAATGTAATACTTCAGGTGGGTTTTATTAAAGATTATAAATGGCAGATAACGAATTAAATTATCACGACGTATGATGAGCAGTTGAGCGGAATGTATAGTTTCTTGAAAAGAGGTTACAAGACGAACATAAAAGAAAATGAAACAGGGGAATGGAATGTAGAATTAAATCAGTGTAAGTTGAGGAAATTACATTAGGAAATTACATTCGCCAAAGGGACTCGAACTGAAACGCTTACGCCACGATATTGAGACGCACGAAGGAATCTGTACATATATACATTCATTTTCTTTCTATACATGTTATATATTAAAGTACGCCGTCTTCTATTTCTACCTATATGTGAAGGCTAATCCCAGGACTACTCTAGGGATTTTGGTAAGGTTTTCACTAGAAGATACACTGATTCGTGAGGAAGGTTGTGTATATACTTTATAAATACTTAGTGGGACTTGTGTATGTTCCACCGCAAAGTCAAGTGCCAGCACGCCAGGCAAGAACGTTAGAGGAGAGAGGGCTGTGGGACGACGTCAGCCAATAGCACGCTGAGCCACCTCTCTCTGAGACGACAACGGGACAGTAGCGCCATCAACACGAAGAGAACGTAAACGCCGCTCCATCTGGCCGTAGCCGAGATGAAGACGAGCCGTTCTACGAACGCTGCAGCAGCGACTTAGGAACTATGTCGTTTCATTTGTATTATGAATCGTATATACTGAAGAGACTTATTTGACTGTCGCCATTTTCTTGGGACACCATTGTACATTGTCAAAGTTACGTATTGCCAATTATCTTAATGCAATAAAATCCATTACTATGATTTGCTTGAATTGTTGTCTAGCGATCCGAGAAAGCAAGTTTCCTATGCACCCTACATTAGACGAGTGGCCAGGACACAATAGGGTAAACTATGATGAACTGCATTCCCATCTCTCTCTCTCTCTCTCTCCCCCCCCCCCCCCCCCTCGCCTTTTTCTGTCTGTATGTGCAGGCTACTCTCAGCAATTACTGTACTGATTGTGGTGCTAGCAGCGGGATAGCGAGGCCGCCCCGTCGACAAACGGGCTTTGATACACTGCTCAGCTCGAATGTTGGCGGGTTGGGGTAGGGCTATCCGCTCACGCGTTTAGGCGCTGCAGTATGCCAGCAAGTAGTGTCTATTGCTTAACCCTACGATGCGAAGGTTCATTGCAGTGGACACCTGTTAATGTGACTTCTTTGGCGTTTTAAATCAAACCTGAGACTGCAAATAAACGCAGGACACAGCACCAGTAGGGAGCATCCGCTGGAGTAGACTGCGTGGATTTGCAGCCTCAGGACATTAAAAAAGCATAAGAAACGACATACAGCTGTGCACTGCAGGGGGAAACTGCACCACAGGGTTTTATTTATACTTAACGTTGTTCTCTGATTTCTGGTTTACACAGTGGTATCTCAATGACAGACAAAGGGAAACTCTCCATTGCACAACCCTTATATTTAGTGGTAAGATGGCCCAGTGAATAACCCGTCAAAAACTGAACATAGATCAAGCATGAAAACAGGAAGAAGATGTACTAAAAAAAAAGCAAAATAGAAACCGTGAACGGTCCAAGGACAACAAGTGCAATGCAGTGTGAAACAGCAACGTTGCCTTGCGTAAGTGGTCATGGTCTTAGGTTGCCAAGCTGGCGAGCCGTGTTCGAAATTCCATATTGCCATTTTTTTCAGAATAATATGAACTGTCTATCCGTTCACCGTAATGTTTGTTCTCCTTCTGCGGTTTTGCAGTTGTCATATCATACATTGGTTATAGAATATGATACACGTGGGGAGAAACTACGAATACGTTACCGTCGTAAGTGAATGCGATGAATAATGAGAGCAGGCGACATACCACACAGACGCCTCACAGAAATGAAAACAACAAATAAACGGGTGTGAACTATGTTACAACGAAGATACTCCAGAGTCAAGACTTCCAAAACGGAATGCAACTTCAAAGACGTTAAAAACATCTGCTTTGACAGAGCACAGAGAACCTGTGTGATTATGAAAGTGTTGCGTTCATTTGTTGCAGCTTATGTGATAACTATTAGGTTCTCATAATTTCCTTGGGAGTGATCACATTCACAGTAATACGAACACCTATATCGGACAAGGAGGCGAACACCTACATCGGACAAGGGGGCATATCTCCCTCACTTACCAGTCGTACAAATTCGTTACGTCGATAAGAGATTCCGATCATACGACACACCAGACATGTTTTCCGGTGAAGGCTTCGGTTGACTTGTCGCCTTGTCATCAAATGTTTGCGATTCCTATTCGAAAGCCACTTCCTTTCTGCTGCTAATAGACTAGTTGTGCAGAATCAGCTGCCATTATAGGTGCCTATTTTACACTTCGCTGTTGCAAACGGACATATCACCACGACACAGACACAAATTTGAATAAAGTCAACAACGAAAAACAAAAAAATTCACGAGAGACGTTTGAACACGGCTTTCCCACTTGGCAGTCCAATACCGTAACCACTTTGTCTTGTCTGTCCTCGAATTCTGAAATTACCTAAATCTACAAAAACGGAGAAGCTAATGTCACCGCCACTGCTACCCTAAATTTTGAAGCAGAAGCCCCAAGAAAAGCTCCACCACTTCAGGCGTTGGTTTCTATCTTAACCACGACGCTATTTCTCTTCCCGGCTGCTCGATATCGCGCTTCTTGTTCTTGGACCGTTCACAGATTCTATTTTGCTTTTTTTATAGTCTACTACACTTTCTTCCTGTTTTCACGCTTTATCTGTGTTCGGTTTCTGACGGGCTGTCCCCTGGGCCCTCTTACCACTAAACCTGAGGGGTATGGCTGGCCGGAGTGACCGAGCGGTTCTAGGCGCTTCAGTCTGGAACCGCGAGACGGCTTCGGTCGCAGGTTCGAATGCTGCCTCTGGCATGGATGTGTGTGTGATGTCCTTAGGTTAGTTAGGTTTAAGTAGTTCTAAGTTCCAGGGGACTGATGACCTCAGATGTCAAGTCCCATAGTGCTCAGAGCTATTTGAACCATTTCTGAGGGGTATGTAATGGGGCGTTTCCCTTGTTGGTGCTACCCTTGCGACGCCGGGGTCGGTCGCTAGTCGATATAAATTTAAGTGTTAGGAAATCTTTCTTTCTGAAGGTATTTGCCTGTAGTTCAAATGGTTCAAATGGCTCTGAGCACTATGGGACTTAACTTCTGAGGTCATCAGTCCCCTAGAACTTAGAACTACTTAAACCTAACTGACCTAAGGACATCACACACATCCATGCCCGAGGTAGAATTCGAACCTGCGACCGTAGCGGTCGCGCGGTTCCAGAACGTAGCGCCTAGATCCGCTAGGCCACCCCACCCGGCATTTGCCTGTAGTGGTAGCCTGTGGAGATGGCAGTGCGTCCACGAAGACGTTGGTCACTTATACAAAAAAAAAAAGGAAAACTTATGTTTGTATCTTAAAAAATTGTTGATAACATTGCAAGGTACGTATACCGTAGAATGTAATGGGGGAGTCTCGTAAGCGAGGTCCACCGCATGAGCGTCTTGGGAAGTGATTCCAGTGGTGGTTTCCCGTTGCCTTCCACTGATGATAATGAAATGATAATGATGTCAACACAACGCCCAGTCCCTGAGCGGAAAAAATCTCCGATCCAGCCGGGAATCGAATCCGGACCCCTTGGCATGACAAGCCACCGAGCGTCACACTCAGCTATCGGGGCGGACTATACCGTAGAAACCATGCAAATTAATTTCTACCACAAAAAACCTGCACTGACCACAGGTAATTCAAGTTTATCAAAGAAAGGAACCATTTCGTATGTCGTCTGACGCAAGGCAGTGAATCTGAGAAAAGAGCGTTGGTGAACATTGACGAAAATGAACTAATGTAATGAATCACGGCCCTCGGTAAGACCGAAGAGAATCGCTGGGAGAGAGGTGTTTTCCTCAGCCAAAGCGCGTGCGACGACCATGTGCTAAAGTGCTGCTGGAGGCGTCCTAAACGGAAGGCACCGTTCCCTTCACGACGACTTGAATGCATTACTCGTCTCTTCAGCAACGCTTTTGCAGAAGTTTTGTACCGTTGATTCAACATATGAGAGCGAAAACCGCTGAATTTTTGATATTAATAATCATTTTGTGGTACAAAACAAAACGAAACGGACTAAATGATTTGCTTCATTGAACTGCTCGACGGAAAGTAAAGACGATCTTTCCTTTTGTGCAATACTTCACCGACCGTTGAAACAGTCATTGAGGGAAAAATAACGGAACTGATCAACTTTTCGCTACTGTAAAAATCATGACAAGGAAGAACGATGGAGAGCTATTGTCCGTTAGTGACGAGGCTGTTGCTAGCAGAACATACGCTCCGATCGGCCGACGACATGGGAAATCTGTCGCGTATTCCGCAAAGGCACCGTTGCAACCTCGCTCCAATCGAATGCGAGACCACTGCTTTATCCACTGCATCACCTAATCGTGTCGTCCGGTAGAGAGCGTTATTAAACTTTTTAATGTCTACTTGCTTTTGACTAAGCTCAGGTATTACAAACACGTGATTTTAAACATATTCAGCTACGATTGACAGTATTTCAAGTCCTTTTTCTAGTTAAAATGTTTCTTAATGCTCAATAAGGATTGTGAAGTCTCGTAAAGAACTGATTAAAGACACAGGCAACTGTGATTTATGAAGTGAACGAAGGCAGATGATATTCTCATCAGTGTTATTGTCACAAGCACAGGTTAATCCTACAGACTTTATACAAGGCATGGATCCACTAATAATTCGCAACTTCCTCCCCCCCCCCCCCCCCCTCCGATTTACCAGTCGCAGCAAGCAAAAACGTAAAACGGTAATGTAGAGAACATTCTCTAAGTGAACTGCAGCGTGTTGTTAGATGTATTAATTCCAGATACCTTTGCGTCACATGAGATTCGCTTAGCATTAACAAATTCTATTTTCTTCATTATCTGAAGGACATTTTAACTTTTTGTTTATATCTTTTGCCCGGTTAAGGCAATGTCTTCTTGGTATTTTCAAATGGTTCAAATGGCTCTGAGCACTATGTGACTTAGCTTCTAAGGTCATCAGTCCCCTAGAACTTAGAACTACTTAAACCTAACCAACCTAAGGACAACACACACATCCATGCCCGAGGTAGGATGTGAACCTTAGACCGTAGCGGTCACGCGGTTCCAGACTGTAGAGCCTAGAACCGCACGGCCACCCCGGCCAGCTTGGTATTTTCCTCTCAACATCTGTTAAACTGACTTCTGTGCTTTTTTTTTTTACGCGTTACTCTGACCTACATGCCCTACTTTGTGAGACGACCTCAGCAACTTTCTTTTTTTATTGTTGTAGTTCAGAATTATGTTTTATCTTACAGAATTTCTTTATGAACGCCAAATTTCTTTAGATCGTCATTAATTTCTGTCAGCAAAGTGTTGCAATTTTCGCCGCTCCTGTTGCATTAAGCACTTACCACATGAGAGTATGTAGACTTATCTATACTGGAAGCTACTCTCAAATCATTTGCTAGCATATCGAGGTATCTTTTGTGGAACAATAAACTTCGAGTGTAGTTGCTATTGTGACTGATTACCTTGATTTCCGCTGTATATTACCGTCGAATAAATGCAGTATTTCACTAAGACGGGGTCACGAACTCAACATAAATATATCGGCAGTTATTTCAATAAAAGCTTGCAACAGTAGTAGCAGCAAAGTTTTCAACTTATTTTCCTCGTTTTCAACGAGCTATAGGTGCACTAATACGTTTGGATTCTCTCTGCCTCATTTCGACAATTTAGCAGGATTGCTTTGAAACATTTTCATGTGCACTTTTGGCACAACGGTTAAAAGATGAAAACGAAAGACAGAATGTCGTAGCTACATAATATACAGGGTGATTCAAAAAGAATACCACAACTTTAGGAATTTAAAACTCTGCAACGACAAAAGGCAGAGCTAAGCACTATCTGTCGGCGAATTAAGGGAGCTATAAAGTTTCATTTAGTTGTACATTTGTTCGCTTGAGGCGCTGTTGACTAGGCGTCAGCGTCAGTTGATGCTAAGATGGCGACCGCTCAACAGAAAGCTTTTTGTGTTATTGAGTACGGCAGAAGTGAATCGACGACAGTTGTTCAGCGTGCATTTCGAACGAAGTATGGTGTTAAACCTCCTGATAGGTGGTGTATTAAACGTTGGTATAAACAGTTTACAGAGAATGGGTGTTTGTGCAAAGGGAAAAGTTCTGGACGGCCGAGAACGAGTGATGAAAATGTAGCACGCATCCAGCAAGCATTTGTTCGCAGCCCATGAAAGTCGACTCGCAGAGCTAGCAGAGAGCTGCAAATTCCACAATCAACTGTATGGAGGGTCCTACGGGCACTTATCTGTCCGTAACTACCTGCACGTCAACTACCCGAGGCGATGGATCGGCCGCCAGGCAGCCCGTGACTTCATCACTGGCCTCCAAGAAGCCCTGATCTTACCCCCTACGATTTTTTCTTATGGGGGTATGTTAAGGATATGGTGTTTCGCCCACCTCTCCCAGCCACCATTGATGATTTGAAACGAGAAATAACAGCAGCTATCCAAACTGTTACGCCTGATATGCTACAGAGAGTGTGGAACGAGTTGGAGTATCGGGTTGATATTGCTCGAGTGTCTGAAGGGGGCCATATTGAACATCTCTGAACTTGTTTTTGAGTGAAAAAAAACCTTTTTAAATACTCTTTGTAATGATGTATAACAGAAGGTTATATTATGTTTCTTTCATTAAATACACATTTTTAAAGTTGTGGTATTCTTTTTGAATCACCATGTATTTTGTTCAATGGTTCAAATCGCTCTGAGCACTATGCGACTTAACTTCTGAGGCCATCAGTCGCCTAGAACTTAGAACTAATTAAACCTAATTAACCTAAGGACATCACACACATCCATGACCGAGGCAGGATTCGAACCTGCGACCGTAGCAGTCGCTCGGCTCCAGGCTGTAGCGCCTAGAACCGCACGGCCACTCCGGCTGGCAATATAGTTTGTCTCACTAACATTAGTCAATAGAATGATTCGTCCAATAATTGTCGACTCTGCGTTTTGCTAAGAACCTCCAGGGTGACTTGGAAACTTACCAGCTTCTAATAGTCTTTAGGGGAAATGAACTAAGTTGCACGCAAAGAAGAATTCAGCGGCCAGCTTTTCGCTCGACGTGCGACCATCGTTCGGGGAAATGACTAGGGGGGAAAAAGCGTTCCATCCCGACGTCCCTCCCTCCGCCACAGCGGTCCAGCTCGTCATCCACAGATAGGCGGCAGCCAGCAGTTTCATTTCACTGACAAAATCAGAGCCGGCTCGGAACGTCCCGTGGGTCGATACCAGTTAGCGCATGCCGTTCGTTCTGCTCCCTGATGAAACGCGTGCACCCATTCCGCGATAGGACACTTCTCACCCGGTGCGGAACGTCCTCGAGCGGCCGAACGACACTGCTGTCGACTGACAGAGAACCGAGTATTTTCGACATTTTAAGTAAAAGAGGCTGTACTATACTGTTTCCTTAATATATGTGCTTACTTACATTTTCATAATATTTAAATATCTGCAGGAGACAAGAATTTCCGATTACAATCTTAATCTGTACATGTAAGAGTATGTACAGAGCTTTGGAAACCAGACTCCCAGCAGCTTTTGAATCTCACAGCTTGAGAACGACACGAACAGTTCACATGCTGATCACTTGCCTGCACGACCTTCCGGTCGATAATGCCATTTAGCAGTCAGTCAATGTACGACTCGTTATAAATTCAAGACTAGTCCGGAGGGTTGCGTCATTGACCAACTAGTGTTCTGGAGGACTGTTGTCTGTTATAGAACCGTAAATTGAAGCAAACTAGCTTTGATATGTTATGTTTGAATTCCACAAAACTGTTGCCTCTGAAATGTAACTGATCAAGAGATTATTCCGGTAATGCAAAGACGACTAGATGGCGTAGTATCATTTACTCAGTGATGAACAGGTCAAGAAAGTGTACTTACAATGAGGATAAGAACAGTAGCAGAGTAGGCATTACTTTTTAGCATTCTCCGTATGAACAAAAGACAGTTGCAGTCATAGCTCCTGACACCATGACGACCAGAGATGGTACAGCATGCCTCTATCGTCTAGGCCTATTATCCTGCAGTTATTGATTTCACAGTCGACACCACATTCATGGAGAACTGTCATTGGCACATGGCTATGGTCCCACTTCATGCCAGTATTTATACGACGAGTTGCAAACTTTATATTAAAGATTGCACAGATAAGGGATTCTGAACTGAATATTTTGAGGTTTCAGCCATTAGGAAGTAATTAGTGGTAAGTTTCTATGGGACAAGCTGCTGACGTCACCGGTCTTTAGGCCTACACAGAACTAAATCTAACTTACGCTAAGGACAACACACACACTCAAGCCCGAGGGAAGACTCGAACCTCATCGGCAGGAGCCGCGTGAACCGTGGCGCGGCTACCCCCCCCCCCCCCCCCGAGTCATTATGAAGATTTGGATGAACTATATATGTTGTTGTTGTGGTCTTCAGTTCAGAGACTGGTTTGATGCAGTTCTCCATGCTATTCTATCCTGTGCAAGCTTCTTCATCTACAAGTACCTACTGCAACTGACATCCTTCTGAATCTGCTTAGTGTATTCATCTCTTGGTCTCTCTCTACGATTTTTACTTTTCACGATGCCTCATAACATGTCCTACCAACCCGATCTCTTCTTCTAGTCAAGTTGTGCCACAAATTCCTCTTCTCCCCAATTCATTAGTTACGTGATCTACCCATCTAATTTTCAGCATTCTTCTGTAGCACAACATTTCGAAAGCTTCTATTATCTTCTTGTCCAAACTATTTATCGTCCATGTTTCACTTCCATACATGGCTGCACTCCATACAAATACTTTCAGAAAAGACTTCCTGCCACTTAAATCTATACTCGATGTTAAAAAATTTCTCTTCTTCAGAAACGCTTTCCTTGCCATTTCCAGTCTACATTTTATTTCCTCTCTACTTCGACCATCGTCAGATATTTTGCTCCAGAAATAGCAAAACTCATTTATTTAAGTGTCTTATTTCCTAACCAAATTCCCTCAGCATCACCTGATTTAATTCGACTACATTCCATTATCCTCGTTTTGCTTTTGTTGATGTTCATCATATATCCTCCTATCAAGACACTGTCCATTCCGTTCAGCTGCTCTTCCGGATCCTTTGCTGTCTCTGACAGAATTACAATTTCATCAGCAAACCTCAAAGTTTTTATTTCTTCTCCATGGATTTTAATACCTACTCCAAATTTTTCTTTTGTTTGCTTTACTACTTGCTCAGTATATAGATAGAACAACATCGTTGTTACGCTACAACCCTGTCTCACTCCCTTCCCAACCTATGCTTCCCTTTCATGCCCCTCGACTCTTATACCCACCATCTGGCTTCTGTACAAATCATAAATAGCCTTTACCTTCCTGTATTTGACTCCTGCCACCTTAAGAATATTCCAGTCTACAATGTCAGAAGCTTTCTCTAAGTCTACAAATTCTAGAAAAGTAGGTATGTCTTTCCTTAACCTGTCTTCTAAAATAAGTCGTAGGGTCAGTTTTGCCTCACGTGTTCCAACATTACCACGGAATCCAAACTGATCTTCCCCAAGTTCGGCTTCTACCAGTTTTTCCATTCGGCTGTAAAGAATTTGGGTCAGTATTTTGCAGCAGTGGCTTATTAAACTGATAGTTCGGTAATTTTCACACCTATCAACACCTGCTTTCATTGGGATTGGAATTATTATATTCTTCTTGAAGTCTGAGGATATTTCGCCTGTCTCATACATCTTGCTCACCAGATGGTAGAGTTTTGTCATTGCTGGCTCACGCAAGGCTACTAGGAGTTTTAGTGCTATGATGTCTAGTCCCGGGGCCTTGTTTCGACTCAGGTCTTTTAGTGCTCTGTCAAACCCTTCACGTAGTATCATATTTCCCATTTCAACCTCATCTACGTCCTCTTCTACCTCCACAATATTACCCTCAAGTACATCGCCCTTGTATAGACACTCTATATACTCCTTCCACCTTTCTGCTTTCCCTTCTTTGCTCAGTACTGGTTTTCCATCTGAGCTCTTGATATTCATACAAGTGGTTCTCTTTTCTCCACAGGTCTCTTTAATTTTCGTGTAGGCAGTATCTATCTTACCCCTAGTGATATATGCCTCTACATCTTTACATTTGTGCTCTAGCCATCCCTGCTTAGCCATTCTGCACTTCCTGTCGATTTAATTTTTGAGACGTTTGTATTCCATTTTGCCTGCTTCATTTACTGCATTTTTATATTCTCTCCATTAATCAATTAAATTCTATGTCTCTTCTGTTATCCAAGGATTTCTGCTAGTCCTCTGCTTTTTATCTACTTGATCCGCTGCTGCCTTCACTATTTCATCTCTCAAAGCTACCCACTCTTCTTCTACTTTCTTTCCCCAGTTCTAGTCATTCGTTCCCTAATGCTCCCTCTGAAACTCTCTACAACCTCTGGTTCTTTCAGTTTATCCAGGTCTCATCTTCTGAAATTCCCGCCTTTTTGCAGTTGCTTCAGTTTTAATCTACAGTTCATAACCAATAGATTGTGGTCAGAGTCCACATCTGCCCCTGGAAATGTCTTACAATTTAAAACCTGGTTCCTAAACCTCTGTCTTACCATTACATAATCTATTTGATACCTTCCAATATCTCCAGGCCTCTTCTATGTATACAACCTTCTTTCATGTTTGTTAAACCAAATTACAGCCATGATTAAGGTATGCTGTGCGCGTAATTCTACCAGGCGGCTTCCTCTTTCATTCCTTACCCCCACTTCATATTCACCTGCTACTTTCCCTTCCCTTCCTTTTCCTACATCGAATTCCAGTCCCCCATGACTATTAAATTTTAGTCTCCCTTCACTATCTGAATAATTTCTTTTATCTCATCATACATTTCGTCAATATCTTCGTCATCTGCGGAGCTAGTTGTCATATATACTTGAACTACTGCGCTATGCGTGGGCTCCGTGTCCATCTTGGTTACAATGATGCGTTCACTATGCTGTTTGTAGTAGCTTACCCACGCTCCTATATTTTAATTCATTATTAATCATACCCCTGATTACCCCTATTTGATTTTGTATTTATAACCCTCTATTCACCTGACCAGAAGTCTTCTTCCTCCAACCACCAAACTTCACTAATTCCCGCTATATCTAACTTTAACCTATCGATTTCCCTTTTTAATTTTTCTGACCTACTTGACCGATTAAGGGATCTGACATTCGACGTTCCAGTTTTGTTTCTCCTGATAACAACGTCCTCCCGAGTAGCCCCCCAAAAGATCTGAATGAGGGACTATTTTACAGTGAAGCTGCATGCCCTCGGGAAAAATTTTGGATGTAGTTTCTCCTTGCTTTCAGCCGTTTGCAGTACCAGCACAGCAAGGCTGTTTCATTTAATGTTACAAGGCCAGATCAGTCAATTATCCAGACTGTTGCCCCTGCAACTACCGAAAAGGCTGCTGCCCCTCTTCAGGAATCACACGTTTGTCTGGCTTCTCAACAGATACCCCTACGTTGTGGTTGCACTTGCGGTATGGCTATCTGTGTTGCCCGGCACGCAATCCTCCCCACCAACGGCAAGGTCCATGGTTCATTGGGGGGAGACTATATACTTATAGCTTACAAATACACGTTATTTATCCAAATCTCAGCCCGTCTGCGCTCTCCTCTCCCCTCTTTCTGCCCATCTACTCCTACCCCTCCCTCTGTCCACCTCCTCCTCCCCACCCTTGCTATACATTACCTGTAGTCCCTCTCTTTCTACCCATTCCCTCCAGTCTCCTTCTCTCTTTTTCTACCTCTTCCCCCATCCACCTCAATCTTTCCACTAGTATACCCGTCTCCATGTGAGCAAGGCAGCCTATATGGCAGAGACTCAATAACGCGCATGTCTCATATATAAAGCTGAGCGTACGTATGAGTGTGTAAGAAATCCTCCTAGGCCCCTGGACCAAAGTGGTTTGCGCAAACTCTTTGCCTCGAGAGGACCAAAAAATGGGGTTGTATAACGCTCTAGCTGTAATATGTATGGAGATAAAGACATGCCTGTAACTGAGTCCCTGTCATATAGGCTGCCTTTTGGGAATAGTATCGATGTGCCTTACTGACTTGCTGCACAGGGCAGTCTATACATCGGGAAAAGAAACGGTTTTCCAGCCCTCAACATGTACGGAGCCCAGCACAACAGGCGGGTTCTAGGAACAGTACTAGCCTGCTTTATTGGACTTTTTTTGCATAGGCCACATGTGCCGATGGGTATAACTGTGGAAAGATTGAGATGGATTGGGTTCAAATGGCTCTGAGAACTATGGGACTTAACATCTGAGGTCATCAGTCCCCTAGAACTTAGAACTACTTAAACCTAAGTAACCTAAGGACATCACACACATCCATGCCCGAAGCAGGATTCGAACCTGCGAACATAGCGGTCCCGTGGTTCCAGACTGATGCGCCTAGAACCGGTCGGCCACAGCGGCCGGCGGGATGGATTGGGGAAGAGATAGAAAGAGGGTTATTTGGTAACTGTGATAGCGTTACGGAGATGTTTAACAAACTCAAGTGGCAGACTCTGCAAGAGAGGCGCTCTGCATCGCGGTGTAGCTTGCTGTCCAGGTTTCGAGAGGGTGCGTTTCTGGATGAGGTATCGAATATATTGCTTCCCCCTACTTATACCTCCCGAGGAGATCAGGAACGTAAAATCAGAGAGATTCGAGCGCGCACGGAGGCTTTCCGGCAGTCGTTCTTCCCGCGAACTATACGCAACTGGAACAGAAAAGGGAGGTAATGACAGTGGCACGTAAAGTGCCCTCCGCCACACACCGTTGGGTGGCTTGCGGAGTATAAATGTAGATGTAGACGTAGAGAGGGGGGACTGGAGGGGATGTGTAGGAAAAGAGGGGCAAAATATAATGTGCAGCGAGGGTGAGGGGACGAGGATATGGACCAAGAGATGTCCACATCTTACGTGACATAAGTGTACACATGTGAAACCACAGGGAAAAGTGTAGCATATTTTTAACAAACTACCCCTGCTGCTTCAGTGCTTGCAGTATCACCAAGATAAATATTACACAGTCGCTTGTGGCGTGTCCACAGTGGACTTATACGACTTTTGCAACTTAGGATTGGCTGTCAAAGATGAAGCAGTACTGTTTACAGAAAAGTGACATTTTTTGGGAGATAACCAATGACTTTCAATTGCAAAATTAATATTTTATTTGACGTAGTCACAAAAATGCTTTATACTGTGAACTGGTGTGAGCTACCACTGGCCAACATTAGAACGATTGAAAGCACCATCACTTGGGCACCAAATCACTTACTCACAAACATGTAGACGCGCATTAATGCATTTAATATGTGCTTCAGTACGATACAATGGCCCAAAAGCCGAAAAACATGCACGTATAAACCTTTCAAAATAGGAATCTCCTAATTTTGAGAAATACACTCTGAGACAAAACAAAACAGGGATGCACTGTAAAGGATTTACGCAAACTGCCTACAAATTGATACTCATACAGGTGTCGATGGAAAATGCAAAACTGTTTGGCGGCCGATGATTGAATGTGTGACGCTGCAGAGCAATTTCACCGCGCCGCTGGCGAGGATAGTAAACAGGGGACATGTCAATACCTGGACATAAAGTATTTGCAAATTTCATTAAGCGTACTCAGTTGGACCATAACTGTACAGGCGCGTGAATAATATACGCAGATGTCGGCGTCTGAGAGACGATGTGTAGTTCAGCTCAAAGAAGCCGGTTGGAGTAATCGGCCAATCGCTCGAGATACGAATAGGAGCGGATGGCACTATTCGACGATGATGGCAGGAATGGGCGAACCACGGCCGAACACAGCGTCAAATATAGTAGGAAGCGGTGGACCTAGAGAAACGACAAAACGTGAGGACCTAGCAATGGTCAGAGCAGCATTCAGAGCTCCAGGTTCATCATTATCATCTATCCGACGTGCAATTGGTGGTTCAATGACCATAAGGACCATTAATAGGTGACTTACGGAAAAGGGGTGAGACCACGGCGCCCCTTGCACCGACTACCACTGTCTTCTGTACACCAACAAACCCATTTGCAGTGGTGTCGAGCACATTCGGCCTAGAATCTTATTGACTGGATTAGAATTGTCGTCAGAGATAAGTTTCACTTCGATCTGAACCCCGATGCTTGGTGAAGACGTGTCTGGAGAGGGTCCGAACAGTGGCGGGATACCAACGTGTCCTTCATGGAAAGTCATCTGAGGCTTACATTACAGGAAGGTAACTCCCTCTCGCACACAGTGAGAGTTTCTAAGGCTTGTCTTCGTGCTTGCCAAACCCTACCTTGGCCATATAGGTCGCCACATCTCTTCCCAATTCAGAAGCAGGTCGGGATTTTGACTATCTAATGCCACAACTGGACAGAATTTAGCACGATATCCCTCAGGACGACATCCAACAACTCTGTCAATTAATGACAATCTGAATAACTGCTTGCTGACTCTCTGAGTTTATGAATCTCTATTTCTTGAAGAAATCGTTCAATCTTTATGAAATTATAATCATTTGTTTGTCTGTACATGTACAGGACATCTACCGAATTCCATTTCATTCTGATGATTCTTGCGCATTGCTTTTTTTTCTTGTAGTGTATATTACCGTAGAGAGAAAAATACAGAAAGCTGGTTAATACAACCTCCAGAGAGCTAACCAAGGCTCACGATAGAGAACTGCTCACACCTTACCGTCTGAGACAATGTCTGATCATGTGCCCAATGATTCCTCAATAAGCATCTCTCAATACGTCAGTGAATTTCGAATTCTGGCCGTCCTCTTTCAGTTCTCAGTTCTTCTCGGAGCCCACACTGACACCTTCTGAGGGACACTTGCAACTGCTAATTCCTGTAGCATGCCCAAACCGTTGAAGACTCTTATTCTACAGTCTCCCCAATATGGACTGTGTCACTTTGATTTTTTGCCATGTTTATAGATTGTGATCACAACTTCAAGCATGACCTGCACACATTTTCTCACAAAATATAGCTCCACTGTCCTGTTCTTGACTTTATTTTATTAGTATGTGGTAACATTCCTGCATCAGTAATAACTGAGTTCTCTGTAATACTATGGCTAGTCCATTTCTGCTCTCTTGACTAATACTATTGTTCATCCCATTAGTCTCGGTTACTGCAAACGTAAATTGTTAGCCCCAATTACTGCAATCGTAAACTGTCAACACCTTGTCATCCACTGTACGACCACGGACTTGTTACGGCATCTCTCAGATAGACAAATACATTCTAATATAAAATGCACACTGGGATTGAGTCTGTAGAATAATTAATTCACAGAAGTTTAGTTTATGCTTGTGGTTCGATTAATTCATTGATCGGGGCACCACAATGTTTGCTAGAAGCTAATTAAAACATTCCGTTATGTGCATGAAATCCTGAAATGAAGACGTAGGAATGTGATACAGAAATGTGGAATATCGAAAACTGAAACATAAATATTGGCAAGTACACGTGTTGAACCACTGAAAATAAGCATAAACGAAATGACCAAACTTTTACATTAGGTGACTGACAGAGAAAAATATATGTTCATCAGTAGCTCAGAAACAGGTCGTTTCCGCAGGTAACACTAAAGTCATGTGTTATATGAGATCTTAGTTTCTGGTTTACAGCGAAACGAGACTTCCGAAAAGCAGAATATTTCTGCTGGGATCTGTCCTCCTGGTCGATAGAGCCCTTAATGTATCGACCTTTAACGACTGCACGATACAAAGCTTTACGCCACGCCTGGGGCCGTCAACGCCGACATTGGACTGTTGATGACTGGAATCATGTTGTCTGGTCGGACGAGTCTCGTTTCAAATTGTATCGTGCGGATGGAGGTGTTCGGGTTTGGAGACAAACTCATGAATCCATGGAGCCTGCAGTCAGCAGGGACTGTTCAAGCAGGTGTAGGTTCTATAATGGTGTGGAGCGTGTTCAGTTCTAGTGATATGGGACCCCTGATACGTCTAGATAAGACTGACAGGTGACATGTACGTAAGCACCCCGTCTAACCACCTGCATCCATTAATGTCCATTGTGCGTTCCGACGGACTTGGTCAACTCCAGCAGGACAATGCGACACCCCACACGCCCAAAATTGCTACAGCGTGGCTCCAGGAACATTCCTCTGAGGTTAAAACACTTCCGCTGATCACCGAACTCACCAGACATGTACATTATTGAGAACATCTGGAGTGCCTTGCAACGTGCTGTTCAGAGGAGATCTCCATCCCATCGTACTCTTATGGATTTATGGATAGCCCAGCAGGATTCATGGTGTCAATTCCCTCCAGCTCTACTTCAGACATTAGTCGACACCGTGCCACGACGTGTTGCGGCACTTCTGCCTGCTCGCGTGGGTTCTACACGATATTAGGCAGGTGTACCAGTTTCTTTTGCTCTTCAGTGTTGCATGAGGGCTTAATTAAATAGACTGCAATGATTAGTATTTGTACGCAATCTGACTGCATAGACCAACAACAAAGAATGAAACGAAATTTCCGTTAACACAATTAATTAATTAAGTCCCCAGCAACTATGAAAGCTACGAAACAACAAGGCACAAGTGTCGCTGTTCTGTGTGTGGAAGAGTCATTCAACGTACACATCTGGCACGGTTCTTCCTCAATACGACAAGATATTTTAAATAGCATTTATACTGAAGTAATTAAAAAAAATAAACAGAAATACTATAATTGCACATAGAAACCAGAAATACAGTCTAATACAAGAACACGAGCCAGATGCTTTGTTGACTGAACCTGTGACCAAGAGGCATTATTGTTTAAGACATTGAAATAATGAAAAAAAAAGGAATTTTTTACCTTCATATATATTGACGAAAAGCACACTCTGATCATTACAGCATCCCCAATCCAACAACATCTGGTGTCTAGCCCATCAAAACAATACTACAAGTTCTGAACAAGCACTCTCCATGGGAACTTCTCAACAACGACTCACCACTGCTACATCTCAACAAGCACTGCCTACTGCTACCTCTCGATAAGAACTCTCCACTACCACATCTCAACAAACACTGCCTACTGCTACTTCTCAACAAGCACTCTCCACCACGACTTCTAGACAAGAACTGCCAGTGGAGGCGGCTGAATAATACTCTTTGGCGCAATCTCTGGCGCTGTGGCTCAGTGTAGCCACCTTTCATATGCCCCTCCTCCACGGGCCAGAATTTGATGGTATTTTTGCCAGCATTGGTGGTGAAAATACCACCAAATTCGTCCAAAGAAGAAAAAAAAAATTACAGACAAAAATAAAAGATAATATTAATAAGTAAATATCACATAACCAAATAAATTTTGGCTTTGCACTGACCCTTCAATAACCGAATATATAAAATACAGTAACGAATACAAATGCTTTCATACATGTGATTTGACATAATAGTTTACATAAGTATTATTCAATCAATGGCACCAGAAATAACGAACAGGTGCAAATAAGAATCTCATAACATTTCATAAACAGTAAACGCACAAAAAATCAGTTTTTACAAATATTCACATAAAATGCTTTCCATAGTTCAATAAACAAGTAGTTGACAGTTCCAGCAGTAGCACCCAGCAATGGTCAACAGGTGCAGACACCAACAAGTGACATCATTCAGTAGAAGCAGTTCCATCAGTTGCGCTCTCCATGGGAACTTCTCAACAACGACTCACCACTGCTACATCTCAACAAGCACTGCCTACTGCTACCTCTCGATAAGAACTCTCCACTACCACATCTCAACAAACACTGCCTACTGCTACTTCTCAATGAGCACTCTCCACCACGACTTCTCGACAAGAACTGCCAGTGGAGGCGGCTGAATAATACTCTTTGGCGCAATCTCTGGCGCTGTGGCTCAGTGTAGCCACCTTTCAGTGTATTTGGGAAAAAGTCTTCGTAACCGGCAATTGCTTATAATTTTAGAAATTTGAAATAAGTATTTGTTTCTATCAAATCATTATTATAAGACATCACTGACTTATTTAAGCAGTCTGTGAGGTAACATGTTGCGTAAAGTTAAAAAAAAAAAAAAAAGCGTCCTATGACACTGATGTCAACAGTAAAATAGAATATACAGTCAACAATCCATTTTACTGTTGATCGGATGCTTTGATATGCAAACTTCAGTTACCATGAACGTCAGACTTATTAAAATATTCCGGGGTATAATACCGTGGTCGAGTAGATTAGGGTTTCCCCAAGGAATTCACCCGACCATGGTATAATATCCCAGACTATTTTTATAACTGTGACCGTACATTGCATTTTACTATTGAGGCAGTGGTACACAAGAACGATGCCGTACGGGCAACTGTAAGCAATTGTATGATACCTGACGATCATCAGATGACCGATCCGGTAGTTAGTAAATATTTAATCATCAGCTCTTGATTGTTCAGATATACGTATTAATTTTACCGCACACCCATTTACCACAGCGCGCACAGAATTCACGTAACGAAAGGAATGGATGCGTCGGCGCGACTCCAGGAACGCCCGCGCGCGTGATACTAGCTTCGCCAGCGACAAATAAGCCGTTTGTAGAGGGCGGCGCGGCGGTGTAGCCTGCTCGATCCGGCGCAGGCTTGCCAATAGCGCATTAAACTTTAGCGCCGCTGACGCTGCGGGTACGCACTTGCCGATTAAATTAATATTGATTTACTACCACTTCCCGCAGCTAAATTATTAGTCTGCGCAAAGTGCGCCGGTCCTAGCCCGTCCGACTAGGCGCACTGAGCGCAGCTGTAAACGCAGCGGGACTCAAAATAGCGCCGCACACCATCGAGGGCCTTGTTTTACGTTCGGCTCATTTGCATTTTATGATTGAAGATCTCGCCGGTTTAATATGGAGATCAAACGCTGCCAGCACTATGAAGGCGAAATTTGCGCCCTAGTGTTGTTTGGGGCAGCCAGTACGGCTGAACATGAGGGTTTTCCTCCACGGAATATGCCCTCGTCACCAAGAGCACCTGCGCTTATGCTGCGTATAATCATACAGTGTGTGTGTGTGTGTGTGTGTGTATTTTGCAATGTTTGTGTCAATATATTTTGTTGTTAAACAGATTCCATTACCACAGGGATTTGACCTGAGGGGTGCGCCCATGAGGTAACTTGTCACCAGATGTTGCACCAATGCCCTGGATTAAATTCCAAATACCTCTGAGGCAGTACTGACCCTATGAGTTATTCAAAAGAAAAGTTAACGAAAGGTAAACCCACGTTTACAGGTGTAATGAAATGGAACACCTACAACCGTCCTTGCCGGCCGCTGTGGCCGAGCTGTCCTAGGCGCTTCAGCCCGGAACCGTGCGCCTGCTACGGTCGCAGGTTAGAATCCTGCCTCGGGCATGGATGTGTGTGATGTCCTTAGGTTAGTTAGGTTTAAGTACACTACTGGCTATTAAAATTGCTACACCACGAAGATGACGTGCTACAGACGCGAAATTTAACCGACAGGAAGAAGATGCTGTGATAAGCAAATGATTAGCTTTTCAGAGCATTCACACAAGGTTGGCGCCGGTGGCGACACCTACAACGTGCTGACATGAGGAAAGTTTCCAACCGATTTCTCATACACAAACAGCAGTTGACCGGCGTTGCCTGGCGAAACGTTGTTGTGATGCCTCGTGTAAGGAGGAGAAATGCGTACCATCACGTTTCTGACTTTGATAATGGTCGGATTGTAGCCTATCGCGATTGCGGTTTATCGTATCGTGACATTGCTGCTCGCGTTGGTCGAGATCCAATGACTGTTAGCAGAATATCGAATCAGTGGGTTCAGAAGGTTAATACGGAACGCAGTGCTGGGTCCAACGGCCTCGTATCACTAGCAGTCGAGATGACAGGCATCTTATCCGCATGGCTATAAGGGATCGTGCAGCCACATCTCGATCCCTGAGTCAACAGATGGGGACGTTTGCAAGACAACAACCATCTGCACGAACAGTTCGACGACGTTTGCAGCAGCATGGACTATCAGCTCGGAGACCATGGCTACGGTTACCCTTGACGATGCATCACAGACAGGAGCGCCTGCGATAGTGTACCCAACGACGAACCTGGGTGCACGAATGGCAAAACGTCATTTTTTCGGATGAATCCAGGTTCTGTTTACAGTATCATGATGGTCGCATCTGTGTTTGGGGACTTCGCGGTGAACGCACATTGGAAGTGTGTATTCGTCATCGCCATACTGACGTATCACCCGGCTTGATGGTATGGGGTGCCATTGGTTACACATCTCGGTCACCTCTTGTTCGCATTGACGGCAATCTCAACAGTCGACGTTACATTTCAGATGTGTTACGACACGTGGCTCTACCCTTCATTCGATCCCTGCGAAACCCTACATTTCAGTAGGATAACGCACGACCGCATGTTGCAGGTCCTGTACTGGCGTTTCTGTATACAGAAAATGTTCGACTGCTGCCCTGGCCAGCACATTCTCCAGATCTCTCACCAAATGAAAACGTCTGGTCAATGGTGGCCGAGCAACTGTCACGTCACAATACGCCACTCTTGATGAACTGTTGCATCATGTTGAAGCTGCATGGGCAGCTGTACCTGTACACGCCATCCAAGCTCTGTTTGACTCAATGCCCAAGCGTATCAAGGCCGTTATTACGGCGAGAGGTGGTTGTTCTTGGTACTGATTTCTCAGGATATATGCATCAAAATTGCATGAAAATGTAATCACATGTCAGTTCTAGTATAATATATTTGCCCAATGAATACCCGTTTATCATCTGCATTTCTTCTTGGTGTAGCAATTTTAATGGCCAGTAGTGTAGTTCTAAGCCGAAGGGACTGATGTCCTCAGATATTAAGTCCTATAGTGCTTAGAGCCATTTGTACCATTTTTGACAACCGTCCTTACGATGTCATTTACTATATAGCAAACAGTTTCGGTGCTTCAATGCCGCGTCTTCAGGCCTTAACTGACGCTGAGGGGGTAACTCCATCCGTATACACGATTCATCAGTGGCTAACGTCAGTGAACTGGTTTTCGCAGAGTAGCTGTAACAACGATGTTGTCTCTTCAACAAACAAACAAAATCGTCATAGTTCACATCAAGACCATATGGGTCAATACCTCGAGATAACAGTCTGTCTGTACAATATTAATAATGACATTTACTAATTACCATGTCAGCGTAATTTCAGACGTGCAAGGCACAAATTACGGTCTAGATGCATTAAAAATTACAAAAATAGTCATGGAATTGTTTGTTCTTTGACTCAGTTTGTTCGATCAGCAAACAATTCGGTTCTTTGTGGGAATGGATATAAATTTGGTGGTTCATGGTTGAAGGCACAACATCGTTGTTACAGGTAGTCGGCGAAAACCAATTCATATCGTTTATATGGATGAAGCGCCAGTTAAGGCCTGAAGCACCGCAACTGGTAGCTACATAATAAATAACATCGTAAGAACGGCCGTGGGGGTTCCATTTTATAAACGGCTGAAGTCTCTCATACCTCCAGTCACAAGGATGGGCATATACGTTTACAGAATTTTTAGATGAGAGAACGCTTTTGACATTTATGAATGGTGGGCTCCATGTGGTTCCTAAGTAGTGCATTGACATTGTTCGCTAATATACATTTTATTGAAATTCCGGTATTAGTAGGGATAAAATACAGGGAGCTAACGGTTATTTGCAACTTCTACAGAAACCAAATGGCAATTGTGAGGCATGTCCGTAAAGTAAGCACCGTTTTGGAAAAAAACACGTAAGAACTTTTTTTAAACCAAAACTTATTTTAACAAGGGAGAGCATTTGTCGAACTATTTTTCTGCACAGTTCGCGCCATTTTTATAGCGGGAAGGCAACTTTTCTATGCGTTCAAATGGTTCAAATGGCGCTGAGCACTACGGGGCTTAACATCTGAGGTCATCAGTCCCTTAGAACTACTTGAACCTAACAAACCTAAGGACATCACACACATCCATACCCGAGGCAGGATTCGAACCTGCGACCGTAGCGATCGCGCGGTTCCAGACTGAAGCGCCTAGAACCGCTCGGCCACACTGGTCGGCTTCTATGCACTCTTCACAAAAGATGCCACTAGCTAAGACAGCCACTGCTGAACACTGCCTTTTGCGTCGTTTTCTGCTTGTTGAGTTCCTTCCGAGAGTTAAAATCGTCAGTGCGGTACGATACTGTGAAACACGGAGAAACCTCTGGCGCGCAAAACTAAAGGCGTGGAACGCTCAGTCCAACCACTGTACTGCTTCATGATGTCCCAATACGAGGCCCACGAGAAGGACAGGCCGTGGCGCGTACGTCACAGCACGTGACACTACAGGTCTTACGAGAGCCAGCAGCCGTCTCTACTAAGAAGACGGCGTAGAAAAGTTGGTTTCCCGCTATGATAAACGCCTGAACAATGGCGGGAACTGTGTAGAAGAAATGTTTAAGAAGTGCTCTTTCTTGTAAAGACTTTGGTTTGGGAAAAAAAACAGGGTTTGTTCCCAAGACGGTACCTACTTTCCGGACGTATCTCGTACAAGAGCTGTGAAAGGAAAGCAGTAGTTGAGAAGTGGATGAGGCACAATGTGGTCTACCCTTGATGTTATGCAGCCTGTAGATCGAGGAAGTAATCAAGGAAACTATGAATAATTTTGGAAAGGGAATTCACATTCAGGTAGAAGAAATAAAAACTTGTTTAGTGACATTGAAACTCTGTCCTAGACTGCAAAAGATGTGAACGAGCACTTCAACGGAATGGTTAGCGTCTGAGAAAAAGGTTTAAGATGAACATAAGCAAAAAAAAAAAAAAAAAAAAAAATGGAATATAATCAAATCAAGTCAGGCGATGCTGAGAGAATTACCTTCTCCTTCCTTGCCTTTTCGCCTTTTTCTACAGGGTCGGCATTATTATATGGGTTTTGGCAGTGGTGGTCGAATGCTTTTCCTGACGTCACCCCTCGTCCCGGGACGGAATGTGTGTACCCCAGCTCTCTGTCTAAATACTATCGTCAAGTGTGAAAGTTTTCTAAATGCTAGCGGACCGCGTATCTGAGGCAGGCGTCCGTATCCACTTAGTATGATATGGGAAAGCGCATAAAAATCACCAACCCACGTTCTTAATCCCCGAAGCGGATTCTATCTGGCTCCCGGGAGCAGCGCGTTAACACGCCCGGCTGTCCGGGTGGGCCAATTAGATTGGGAAATGAGACAACAAATGTAATAGATGACTTTTGTTATTTAGGCAGCAAAGTAACGATAATGGCCGAGAAGGTATATAATGCAGATTGCTTACAACAAGACAACCGTTGATGAGGAAGAGGAAATTGTTAACATACACTCCTGGAAATTGAAATAAGAACACTGTGAATTCATTGTCCCAGGAAGGGGAAACTTTATTGTCACATTCCTGGGGTCAGATACATCACATGATCACACTGACAGAACCACAGGCACATAGACACAGGCAACAGAGCATGCACAATGTCGGCACTAGTACAGTGTATATCCACCTTTCGCAGCAATGCAGGCTGCTATTCTCCCATGGAGACGATCGTAGAGATGCTGGATGTAGTCCTGTGGAACGGCTTGCCATGCCATTTCCACCTGGCGCCTCAGTTGGACCAGCGTTCGTGCTGGACGTGCAGACCGCGTGAGACGACGCTTCATCCAGTCCCAAACATGCTCAATGGGGGACAGATCCGGAGATCTTGCTGGCCAGGGTAGTTGACTTACACCTTCTAGAGCACGTTGGGTGGCACGGGATACATGCGGACGTGCATTGTCCTGTTGGAACAGCAAGTTCCCTTGCCGGTCTAGGAATGGTAGAACGATGGGTTCGATGACGGTTTGGATGTACCGTGCACCATTCAGTGTCCCATCGACGATCACCAGTGGTGTACGGCCAGTGTAGGAGATCGCTCCCCACACCATGATGCCGGGTGTTGGCCCTGTGTGCCTAGGTCGTATGCAGTCCTGATTGTGGCGCTCACCTGCACGGCGCCAAACACGCATACGACCATCACTGGCACCAAGGCAGAAGCGACTCTCATCGCTGAAGACGACACGTCTCCATTCGTCCCTCCATTCACGCCTGTCGCGACACCACTGGAGGCGGGCTGCACGATGTTGGGGCGTGAGCGGAAGACGGCCTAACGGTGTGCGGGACCGTAGCCCAGCTTCATGGAGACGGTTGCGAATGCTCCTCGCCGATACCCCAGGAGCAACAGTGTCCCTAATTTGCTCGGAAGTGGCGGTGCGGTCCCCTACGGCACTGCGTAGGATCCTACGGTCTTGGCGTGCATCCGTGCGTCGCTGCGGTCCGGTCCCAGGTCGACGGGCACGTGCACCTTCCGCCGACCACTGGCGACAACATCGATGTACTGTGGAGACCTCACGCCCCACGTGTTGAGCAATTCGGCGGTACGTCCACCCGGCCTCCGGCATGGCCACTATACGCCCTCGCTCAAAGTCCGTCAACTGCACATACTGTTCACGTCCACGCTGTCGCGGCATGCTACCAGTGTTAAAGACTGCGATGGAGCTCCGTATGCCACGGCAAACTGGCTGACACTGACGGCGGCGGTGCACAAATGCTGCGCAGCTAGCGCCATTCGACGGCCAACACCGCGGTTCCTGGTGTGTCCGCTGTGCCGTGCGTGTGATCATTGCTTGTACAGCCCTCTCGCAGTGTCCGGAGCAAGTATGGTGGGTCTGACACACCGGTGTCAATGTGTTCTTTTTTCCATTTCCAGGAGTGTATAATACTAATTTAAGTGTTACGAAATCTTTTCTGGAAGTATTTATATGGAGTGTAGCATTATACGGGAGTGAAATGTGGACGATAAGCTACTCAGAGAAAAAATTTTCATATATCGTGTTATACAAGAATGCTGAAGATTGCTCGGTGGCTCGAGTAATTAGTTAGGAGGTACTGCTCCGAAATGGGGAAACATAAATTAATGGTACAACATGACTACAAGAAAGGTTCGCTTGATGTGGCTCATCCTCAGGCACCAAGGAATCGCCAACTTGGTAATGGAGGGAAGTATGGAAGGTAAAAACTGTACAGAGAGACACCAAGTCATGAATACAGCAAACAGGCTGAGTTATTCAGAGACAATGAGGCTTGCACAGAATAAACTAGCTTGGAGAACGGCATTAAATCAGTCTTAACACTGAAGACAACAACAACAACAAGAACAACCACCACCTCTGACGTGCGTTACTGAGTGAGGTCACCCGATAACTGTCACGATCAGACCAAACTCCTTTTATCTAGCCATAGTTGTGGGTTCTCTGACTGCTGGGTGAGGTCGCACATACTAACTGCAGCTCATGAAATATAAGTTCACTTTATTGCATTAACGAATAAAGGATTTACTTTGACACAATCCTTTGCCACAAGAGTTCTGGATAAATTACAACTCACACTGACGATGAAATATTTACTCGATGCACAGGTTAACAGACTGTTCTCTAGAAGTCCAATGTTCAACATTTATTAAAGCACGAATTTCTCAGAAACTTCAATAGCTCGTCCGTCCTACACTATAATGCTGACTCCTTCAGATGATGTTACGAACTACGGCCGAGCTCTTGCATGCTCGACACTGTACTGACCTGTTTTCGACTGTATTCTGCAGATTGTCGTAAATTTCGCATTATGTCATCTTATTCTCATTCACACTGACATCGTGTTTTGGATTTTACGTTTCAGAAAATGAGTTAGGAATAGTGTGTAGTACCGCACTGCACCGATACATCTATAAAAACACCCGAAACATTGATTGAGAGTTTCAAAGAATAAGAGGATAAACAGAATGTGGTTATAACTCGCTCCTAGAGATCCAAATGATTAAGTAGCCCATTTTCCTATATGATACGTCAACTATTTCGGTCTTAAAAACAAAACTGAAAAAACGCGTTACGAGAGCTCCTGCAGTTCGTCGAAGTTTATAACATGCATCTCATGAATGAAAATGTTTCGTATATCGTGCTACAGTCTAAAAATATTACGGCGGAGGTCTTTCATCTCTGTCTACTGTTGTTGAGGATTCGATCGCAGAAAAAGACTTGTGGCAAGCAAGATTATGAAGATGACTGCTGCTAGTTACATTCCCAGTAATTTAAGTTGTGCTCTTAGATTCCTGTCTAACCGCATACTGCCGGCCGGTGTGGCCGTGCGGTTCTAGGCGCTTCAGTCTGGAACCGCATGACCGCTACGGTCGCAGGTTCGAATCCTGCCTCGGGCATGGATGTTTGTGATGTCCTTAGGTTAGTTAGGTTTAAGTAGTTCTAAGTTCTAGGGGACTGATGACCACAGATGTTAAGTCCCATAGTGCTCAGAGCCATTTTTTAACCGCATACTCGGAAATCGCCACATATTCGGAAAAAAAGGTGAATTATTTCTGACAAGAAAAAATATAAAGGTCACTGTCGGTTGTTTCACTCACAGCAACTTCATCTCCAACAATTTCATATTTCGTATTTTAAACACACAGAAATCACGAAATCATTACTGAGGAAGTGCGCTCTTACATGTAAGTAATATTGCAGAAAAATCTTAACTTACACGAATAACAATGTCTCAGAACGTGTTGCATATATGAAGAGGAAAAAAAAAAAATTGCACCCATCCGTGCGCTAACCCGTGTCTTTTCGTATAGCCATCCCGAGCGCCAACAACTTGACTACAGTACACGCCTCTGAATTCTTGTACTATTGTGGAGGAACGTAGACTGACTTCGTTGCCAAACGATGCTGCGTAAGTCAGAAATTCGTAATAGTTTGGAAGGTTTCTAATATCAGGCTTCACATCATTGCTTTACATTGTTGCTTGAAAGTTGTAAACACGTTTCGATAATTACTAACTAAACCATTTGTGGGAAAAAGTACACAAAGTCACTAGTAACGTCAGTTCACACTCATGTAATATACGTAAGCAGAGCCAATGTCTTGCTATTTAATGCTCTTTAAACTTTTATTTGCATTAAAATAACACGTATTTTGAGAGAATATTGACCGAAAACGTTTTCTGTTTGGATATAATCATTTACAGTAACAACCTAACCTAACCATATTTGTAACAAAATAGTCTATTATGAACTCACTTTCCAACCGGATGCGTCCTCTGGTGATTCTTTAGTAACACAATCACTAAATCAAAAGCTAAAACCGCTAAATATGTTTAAAATAACAAATTATACGTGTACATAAACCACAGCTCACCGATCGACAGGGCCACACCGAAATCCAAAACCTCTCGGCACAATTGTCGTAAAATCGGTGGGAGGACCGTTTGGTAACAGGTCTCAGAAGCTTACTGAATAGCATATTTCGATAAAGAACCGAAAATGACGTCACTACCGAAACGAACCAACTACACCGATCGATATGAACGATACAGAATAGTGCCCCAGATATGGGTCTCCACAGCAGGCGGGTGGTTCACACACCCATGCGGACTGCTGTTCATCGATGACGAACGCACGAATTTGCAGGCCAGTAAGGCAACCGGACGTCCACTGAGTGGTGACAGGTGATATTTTCAGGTGAATAACGTTTCATGATCATCGCACCTACGGCCGTATGGCATGAAACATCTGAAAGCATACATTCTGCAAGCATTATGGCCTGAGGAATGTTTTCGTAGTGTTCCCTGAGTGATCTCCATTCTGGAAGTCATAATGGATCAGCGCAAGTACGAATCTATCCTTGAGGATCATGTCCACCCCTACATGCAGTCTGTTTTTCCTCAGCACGATGGCATCTGCCAGCAGGACAACGCAACTTGTCACAGAGCTCGCAGTGTATGTGCGTGATTCGAGGAGCATCAGGATGCGTTTACCGTACTCCTCTGGCCACCAAATGCTCCGCAGTGTAACCCAGTAGGGAATCTGTGGGACCACGTCGATCGGGCTGTTCGCGCCATGGATCCGCAATCGGGAAACCTAGCGCAGCGGGCGACGGCGCTGGAGTCGGCATGGCTCCACCACATCCTTGTCGGTACTTACCGCCTCGCAGCGGTCCGCTCTGCAAAATGTGGCTACTCAGGTTTTTGAAAGGTGATCAGATTAATGTGACTGGAAGCTGTGTAATATGTTTACCGCTTTCGGACTGACATAGAATTTCATGACGGGACAGTATTTCACTTTACTCGTTAACGTGAAACTTACATATCACGACTATTTTAAAAATTCGAATCAAAAAGTTCTGCTCATCAAGCTGGCAGTTGCTCATGGTATTAGCACTGTCTCTGTACAAATACGAGACTATCTCGTTTGTCGCCCTATTAATGAGTTTATCAAAAATGGTTCATATGGGTCTGAGCACTATGGGACTTAACATCTGAGGTCATCAGTCCCCTAGAACTTAGAACTACTTACACCTAACTAACCTAACCACATCACACACTCCATGCCCGTGGCAGAATTCGAACCTGCGACCGTAGCAGTCGGGCGGTTTCAGGCTGAAGGGCCTAGAACTGCTCGGTCACAGCGGCCGGCTGAGTTTATCACGTGAAGTTTAGGTAAGAGTTCTAAGTTACTGTTCCTCTACTCTCGGAACTGCTGTTACTGGGAAGAACTACTTCACCGGACAAGTAAAGAACCGTATGAAATAAAGGGAAGTAAAAATCTGTTCTTGAGTGAGGATCACATCATAAATTTTTTAAGTGACGTAAATGTCGCTTGGGACTGTTCATATTATTTATTTGTAAAGCCCACGTTTGTAGTTTCACTCTTTCGCTATTCTCAGGTATAGACGGAGAGAATGTCGTGCAAGAATCCTTGTCAGAACCTTGAAATATTAGACAATGTGGAATTTTATAGGTTCTGAGGCTGAAAACACTTCCTCTCGGTGGACGTAAATTCTAAAGGCTATACATGAATTTGTGAGCATTAGTAGCGCAATACATGAGACAGTTGGGTTGGAGAAGGTCGCAGTCGCTGAAAGGAATGGTATAGTTCAGCGTATCGTCTTGTCCTGATCTTGGAACTCGGGATGGATGAGACGCAAAATATCAATGGATTTCGTTGCGACAAGATTGTGAACGCCCAAAGCATCTAGGTAGGCCTAGGGGGGAGTGTAGGCACCTGTTGGCTTGGGACAGAACGTGTCGATAAGAGGAGGACGCCCCCGACTATCGGGATTGAAACGGCGGACAGACACATCATAGTGCAACAAATCGGTTCGTTAACTCAGCGCTGGACTATACAAATTGGCGAGCAAACACACCATCCAGAACCACGTCTGAACTGCGATGGGGTATAGTAGCCACCGTTGTACATCTGTACCTCGAACTAAACTAAACGCCGGCCGCTGTGGCCTAGCGGTTCTAGGCGCTTCAGTCTGGAAATGCGCGACCGCTACGGTCGCAGGTTCGAATCCTGCCTCGGGCGTGGATGTGTGTGGTATCCTTAGGTTAGTTGGGTTTAAGTAGTTCTGAGTTCTGGGGGACTGATGACCTCAAATGTTAAGTCCAATAGTCCTCAGAGCCATTTGAATCATTTGCACTAAACTCCGTCCGAACAGGCCTCACAAGTCCTACCGACCGACCGCCTTGTCATCCTTAGCGGATAGGCATCACTGAATGTGGATTTGGAGTGGCATGTGGTCTGCAACCCGCTCTCCCGGCCGTCGTCAACTTTCATGACCGGAGGCGCTACTGTTCACTCAGGTACCTCCTGGGGTGACCTCACAAGGGCTTAGTGCACCCCGCTCGCTAACAGCGCTCGGCAGATGCGTATGGTCAACCAACGAAGTCCTAGCCAAGCCCGACAGTGCTTAACTTCGGTGATACGACGGGAACCGGTATTACCACTGCGACAACACCGTTGACACACCTATACGGACACGTAAGCCTTTTTAAAATATTGATGATTTTTCCTTCATGTGAAGTCACTGTCAAAAAAATGGCTCTGAGCACTATGGGACTTAACATCTCAGGTCATCAGTCCCCTAGAACTTAGAACTACTTAAACCCAACTAACCTATGGACATCACACACATCCATGCCTGAGGCAGGATTCGAACCTGCGACCGTAGCAGTCGCGCGGTTCCGGACTGAAGCGCCTAGAACCGCTCAGCCACCGCGGCCGACGGAGTCACTGTCATACAAAACTTACCGAAAGAATTAACCACCATTTGACTGTCTGATATTTTATATCATAAAGCATATCATACAGTCAAATAACCGTTATATGTTTCCTTAAATTTTTCAAAATAAAGTTTTTTGAACGTTGTATTGGAACTTCCTTCACACTCAGCAACAGTATAACACATTGTTTAATATTACATAATCGAATTATAAAACTCCATGCCCTAAAAATATACTTTCGTAGGTTTTTTATATTCTTTCACCTAGAACCGCTCAGCCACTCATTTTGGTCGTTTAAATCTTCTCACAGGTATGTCATTGTAACGTGTAAGAAAAGTTGTTTTTGTCGTGGAAAAGATTTAACTGCACCGTAAATGATAACAAACAGTTACTAAGTTTCCACCTCTGGAGAAAGGCGACTCATATAAACAAAAATTCATAATAAACTTCCTGAGTTGAAGTTTTAAATAGAATTGGCCTAAATCAAAATATTACTTTAACCTTTGGTAAAACATGTATATATCACGTACAGTAAATGTTCAGCTCTGTTTGGGCATAATGCACATGAGCCCAATACACAAATGAAACACTGAATCCAATCTTCCTCGAACGTTTCAGTATCGTGCAATATTATTTCCTGTTCCTCACTGAATGTTCTCCAAAAATGTTTATTTCCTAAAACCGGTTACATAGTCACCTCTTTATTTCCATGTAATGTGCTAATATAGCTCTTGGTACTGAATATTACTCACTCACTTCCCTGATTATCTGTGGCGAAACTGAACTTTGTCCATGGCTTCTTCCATGTTATTTTCCTGCGTTTTCATCGTTACTTCTCCATCTTTCCCTGCTAATGGAAAAACCGTAGTAATCTACACTGCTGGCCACTGTAAATGCAACACCAAGAAAGACAAGAGGTAGCACAACAAGATTTATTTTGTAGATAACATGTTGACCAAGTATCAAATGATTACGTTTACAGACGTCTGTGACATGTGGTTCCTGCCAGAATCAGTAGCCAGAGTAGCACCCATTGTTGGAGATCACCGCTGCCACACGTCTCGGCATTGAGTCAAAGAGACGTTGGATGTGTTCCTGGGGTACAGCAGCCCAAGCAGCTTCCACACGTTGCCAAAGATCATCTGGTGTGGCAGCTGGGGATGTAATCTGGGTCACCCGTTGAGCAACCACGGACCACATGTTTTCTATCGGCGAAAGATCCGGAGAGCGAGCCGGACAGGGAAGCAGTTCAATCTGGTTATTGCCGAAGAACCTTTGGACAATGCGTGCCACGTGTGGTCGCGCATTATCCTGTTGAAATATGGCTGTGGCCGAGCCCTGAAGGTAAGGAAGGACAACTGGCTCCAGCACCTCGGATATGTAGCGCCGGCTATTTAAAGTACCGGCAATGCGTACTAGAGGCGTGCGAGGGTAATATCCAATACCGCCCCATACCATAATACCCGGTGCAAGACCAGTGTGGCAGTGCATAATGCAGCTGTCCAGCATCCTCTCTCCACGGTGTCTCCACACTCGAATCCGACCACCGTGGTGCTGCAGACAGAAGCGTGCCTCGTCAGTAAAGACAACGTCATTCCATTCTGCCATCCACATCCGTCTGTCATCACACCATTGGCGACGGAGACGTCTGTGGTTCTGCGTCAATGGTAGACGAAGCAATGGACGTCTTGCGGACAGACCACTCTGCTGTAAACGGCGTCGAATGGTACGCGCAGACACTGGATGATGCGTTACAGACGCAATGTGCTGTGCTATGGTTCGGGATGTCACTGAGCGATCCGTCACTGCCATGCGCACAATTTGCCCATCAGCACGTGCAGTGGTGCACCGAGGTGAATGCGATCAACCACGTCGGTCCGTCGTACCCTCCTGCATCCAACGGTCACATATCCGCATTACAGTTGTTTGGTTTCGTCCAACACGACTAGCGATTTCTCTGTATGATAATCCACAATCTCGGTAAGCCACTATCCTTCCTCTGTCGAACTCGGATACTTGATCAAAAGATGTTAGCTGTTGTCTACGAGGCATAACTGATCGTCTTGTGAAACAACCACAAGGTAAACACACGTGCCGAACGTACACTCGTCGAAATCGCCAAGCCTTAAATGGCGCTATGAGGTGGCGCCACAGGCGCGCGTGATGTGCGTCTGCGCTGAAATTCTAATCAGTTGCATATCTTATCGCTGCAAACCCATGGTGTAAAATTCACTTGAATCGGATGCTTCCTTCAGGGTGTTGCATTTACGGTGGCCAGCAGTGTAAGTTTTTGTGATGTTTATTTTGTCCATTATAACCTGAAATTGCTTTGAACGATACAATAATGACGCACCACTGTGGTACTTTAATATTCCCACTATTATTACTTGGGCAGGACTTTGTCTCAACCTGCAATATAAAGAACAAAATCAATTGAGTCTAAAGATACAATAAAAAATAATATTAATTATTTACAAATAATATGCAATTTCGTGCACCGAAAAACTCACTAGAAAGCGGTAACTTGTTGCCACTCGGAAAATCATTCTTGTCATGATTGAAAATCGCGTGAGCGGTCTTGTTCCTCCGTAGTTTACTGTGCGGTGTCGTGACAGTTGCTTCCACTGGCACTGGAGTTGAGAAACAGCTCTTGTCCGGATTATTCGACCTATCCCTACAAAGATTAGCAAGAGTGCAGAAACACCGCTATGAGACACGCTCTTTTGGAAAAATTGTTGTCTGGACTGAAGAGTAGACAGTGATACGAACCAGTGAAGTGATGTGGATACGTCACACTAATTACGGCGACGCGTCCCTTTCGTAAACAGGACGTATTCCGGCAGGTGGCGGAGGAGATTTGCTGCTGGGGTGTAATGCAGATCACTATTTTGTTGACTTTCTTTGATACCCAGTGACCTTTGTACAGGAAGATCCCGAACTCCACAGTGAAAATTTTGGAAGATATTTAAAGTTTTGGAGGTTGTTCAGATATATTTTCTGTGTATTTTGGTATAAGGAAAACACCATCTCCGATGGCTCGTTACAGGGTGTTAAATGTAATTATGACTCATTCGGTTTGTTATAACAAGTTACCATCGACTCTGTTAAAATATCATCAAAACAGTGAGAAAGCCTGTAATACGCAATCACCAAAACGTATAAGATGTATAAAACAAAGGCATGGTATTGCAATAAACCCCAGACGAAACAGGTACATTTTAATCACAGTCGCTACGGAAACAATTCATCATAATTTCATTGCACTGAGTGATCCCATGCAAGAGAAGTATAACTGTTAGTTCTTCATTACAGTGATCTGGCTGGTCCGATGCAGCCCGACAAGACTTCACCTGCAGTGCCAACCTCGTCATTTCTAACACTTGCACCCTACGTCCTCATCTATTTATAGATGTGATCTAATCTCTGTTTTCGCCTACATTTTTTATCTCCTTCTACTCCCTAAAGTACATGGAAGTTATTCATTGATGTCTCTACACATGTCCTACTAAATTGTTCATTTTTCTTGTCAGTGCTGTCTAGATGTTCCATTCCTCGCCAGTTTTGCGGAAAATCTCCTCATTTCTTATTAGTACAAATAATTTTCAACATTCTTGTAGTACGTCTCAGACACGTCGATTCTCTGCGTTTCCGGTTTTCGCACAGTCCAGGTTTCACTACCATACAATGCTGGGCTCCAAACATACATTCTCAAAACTTTCTATCTCAAATTTAGGCCGATATTTGATACCAGATGCCTTCTTTTGGCCAGGTAAGCCCTTTTTACCAGTGTTAGTTTAGTTTTTATGTCATTTTGCTTCATGTGATTTTTTTTCATGCAAAGTAGTAGTTTTCCTTAGCTTCGGCTACTTCGCGGTCACCAATTTTGATATTAAGTTTATTACTAAACCTCATTTCTGCTATTTCTCACTACTTTTGTATTTCTTCAGTATCCCCTCAATGCGCATTCTTTACTATTAGACTGTCTTATTCACTTTCTCTAAGGAGAGCACTGACATCAGCGAATATTACCATTTTTAATCCACTATAGAGATTACCTACACTATGTTTGACCATCCTCTGCTAGAGTGTTGCCATGCGGTATGGCATCGTTGCCAAAAGGTTTGAGGAAGACATGGAAAAAGTTTAAAGAATTGCAGCTTTTTTTATACTCTCACGAAATAAGGGAAAGAGTGTCAAGGATATGATACACGAGTTCGGATGGCAATCATTAAAACAAAGGCGTTTTTCGATGCAGAGCGATCACCTCACGAAATATCCATCTTCGGCTTTCTCCCTTGAATGCAAAATTATTTTATTGCCGCCCAATTATATTGTCGCCCACTTACGTAGGGGAAAATGATAGCTGGCTTAAACTAAGAGAAATCACAGCTCGAACGGAAAGATTTAAGCGTGTTTTTCCAGCGCGCTTTTCGACAGTGGAACGGCAGAGAAATAGAGCGAAAGTGAAACTTCTTGACAGATTAAAAGTGTGCGACGGACCGAGACTCGAACTCAGAACCTTTGCTTCTCGTGGGCATGTGCTCCACCGACTGAGCAACTCAAGCGACCCGTCCTCGCAGCTTCACTTCTGCCAGTACCTCGTCTCCTACCTCCCTAATTTCACAGAAGCTCTCCTGCAAACCTTGTAAGACTAGCACTCCTGGAAAAAGGATATTGCAGAGGCATTAAGTGCTAGTCTTGCAAGGTTCGCAGGAGAACTTCTGTGAAGTTAGGAAGGTGGGAGTCATACTGGTGGAAGTAAAACTGTGTCGACGGGTCCTGAGTTGTGCTTGGGTAGCTCAGTCGGTAGAGCACTTGTCCTTGAAAGGCAAAGGTTCCGACTTCGAGTCTCGGTCCGACACACAGTTTTAATCTGGCAGGAAATTTCATTCTGGAGTGTGAATGCGCTTCGATGATCGCTCTGCCAGACACTTAAATGTGAATTGCGTAGTACTCATGTAGATTTAGAGGTGCCACTGTTAACGTGCAACTAACACTGCCGGAAACACAAACCCGAGAGAAAAACGAGTTGTGCTGATTGCTAGCTTACGGCCAGCTCGTGTGGCCGAGCGGTTCTAGGCGCTTCAGTCTGGAACCGCGCGACCGCTACGGTCGCAGGCTCGAATCCTGCCTCGGGCATGGGTGTGTGTGATGTCCTTAGGTTAGTTAGGTTTAAGTAGTGCTAAGTTCTAGGGGACTGATGACCCCAGAAGTTAAGTCCCATAGTGCTCAGAGCCATTTGAACCATTTTGCAAGCTTACAGGTGGAGAGTAGGGTGGGTGTTACTGCAGTCATTAGCATGAACCGTAAGTGAATGGAACAAATTTGTTTAGTAATAAGATACACAGAATATGCCCTCGGCAATTGCAGGGCAGAGTAAATGTTTTAAGTGCAATACTGACACAAAGCTATCAAACGAAATTCAGTTACATTGTAACCGTCCGTTGGATAGCACGGACCCATTAGATTAAAATAGAAAATATCGTTGAAGAACCTCGAGAATTCTGTAAGAAAAATTCACTCTGCATGTCAAAAGAGTTTTTGAGGTGAATGAGTAAATTGGGAATCACTATGTATTTCAAGTCCATGTGGGGCGACAACTCATGGAAATATCACAAAGTAAAGGAGGAATATGTCGGAAATAACTCTTCCGGTATTTCGGTGAGCCGCTCATGAGGTGAAAGTGCAGCAGCTATTTCAGATGAGAGGTGGCGGCGTTTAGCGCGGCACAGGCCGCCCACTCGCCACCCCCGTGTGTAACCCGAGTGGCGCAACATCCACCCCCACCTCCCCCCCCCCCCCCCCGGCAACCCACCCCCACTCCCACCTCCGCCTCGCCTATACCGGCCGGAAGCGCGATTTTCCAGTGGCGCACGCGAACACAGTGGTAAACCGCGCAGAGCGGCGTGATAAGGCAGAAACTGCCTGAATATTCACTCCGAGTGCCGCCATTAACCTCACGACCCCGACTAAAAAGCATGCACGGCCATTCTGTTACGCCACGCACCTGCTAGCCGGCGCCTTGCGAAATTCTGTTCCGCGTTTATCCCATCGCATTTATTTCGCTGATATGTCAGCTCTGAGCTCTAGATGTAAGGGTAGGCGGAGAAGTAAAACCGACTTCGTTCGTCTGAAACCTCAAGTGTACTTCACAAAGGGCGTTTCTACGACTTTACGGTAGCCATATCGTACTGTGAACACTCCTAAATTAATTACGTATGACCACCACCAAGATGTGACGACTATCGCGAGTGCTTCAACCCACTGTCACAGTATGAGGTATCTCGACAAGAATTACCTCTTCCATGCCAATCATCCTGGATTCCGAAATAATCACTAGTGCGAAATCAAGCAGGTGTTTCTCTCACATGACATCCTTAAAGCCATGGATCAAGACAACCATGTGGATGCTGCATCTCTTGACTTTCGGAAACATTTGATTCAGTACCACACCAACGTCTGTTAACAGAAGTACGGTCACAAGATGGTTCAAATGGCTCTGAGCACTATGGGACTCAACTGCTGTGGTCATTAGTCCCCTAGAACTTAGAACTACTTAAACCTAACTAACCTAAGGACATCACACACATCCATGCCCGAGGCAGGATTCGAACCTGCGACCGTAGCAGTCACACGGTTCCGGACTGCGCGCCTAGAACCGCGAGACTACCGCGGCCGGCACGGTCACAAGAGTCACGAGAGATATCAAGCGAAATTTGGGACTGTATTGATTCTTTTGGCAAGGGGGGTGGGGGGGTTTGTAGTTAGTAACTTCACACTTTTATTGTGAAGATAACAGCAGTAAAACACCAGATATTTACAGCTTGTACAGAAACCATTCGGATCTTGTAAGAGTTTAAGAGAATGAAAAGGAACCAATCGTTGATAAGGGACTGACACAGGGCTGTGGCCTATCCCCTATGTTATTCAATTTGCACATTGGGCAAGCAGCAAAGGAAACTGAAGGAAAATATGGAGACGTAATTAAGATTCAAGAAGAAGAAATAAAAACTCGAGGTTTGCCGATGACATTCTAATTCTGACAAAGACAGCAAAGGACTTGGAAGAACAGTTGAATGGAATGGGCAGTGTTTTGAAAGAACGTTATAAGACGAACATTAACAAAAACAAAACAAGGGTGATGGAATGTAGTAGAATGAAATCAGTTGATGCTGAGGAAATCAAATTAAGAAACCAGATACTTAAAGTAATAGACGAGTTTTGCTGATTGGGCGGTAAAATAACATATGATGGCCGAAGTAGAGAGGATGACAATGGTAAGAAAAGCGTTTCTGAAGAAGAGAAATTTGTTAACACCAAATATAAGTGTTAGGGAAGTCTTTTCTGAAGGAATTTGGAGTGTAGCCTTGTATGGAAGTGAAACGTGGAAGATAAGCAGTTCAGACAAGAAGAGAATAGCAGCTTTCGAAATGTTGTGGGAGAGAAGAATTTTGAAGAAGATTAGATCACGTGTATAATGAGGTAACGAATACAATTTAGAGAAAAATTTATGGCACAATTTGGTTAAAAGGAGGTCAAAGTGCTGCATAAACAGGTTGGCTATAATTGAAGCTAACGGGCTCCTAAAGAGGCATAAAACCGATTCTCTCTTCAGGGTTCCAACAAAAACTCGACAATTCATGAGGCCTGAGACGATGTAGGGCTTAGAAAGCCAGGAGTATGTAAAATACTCAGTCTGGAACCGCGCGACCGCTACGGTCGCAGGTTCGAATCCTGCCTCGGGCATGGATGTGTGTGATGTCCTTAGGTTAGTTAGGTTTAAGTAGTTCTAAGTTCTAGGGGACTGATGACCTCAGATATTAAGTCCCATAGTGCTCAGAGCCATTTGAACCATTTTTATGTCGGACAGACAGCGCATAGTATTGAATAGCGCCGTGTAGAGCAAGAGAGATGCTTTCGCCTTCAGTACCCTGACGAATCAGCGATAGCAGAGAATATTCTAGAAAACGGACATCGTATTGCATTCGATGAGATGTCTGTTATAACACAGATTAACAATTCCTGGGTTAGCATAATACAAAAAGCGATCGAGAAAAAGTTGTGTCAGTACACTCAACCAAGGCAGCTGCATGCAGCTAAGCACGGCTTCGGGCCCGGACATCGGAAGTTTGGAACCGGCGCGGCGGCCAGTGGACGTCACATTAGGCAGCGCGGCTGCGTAAGGACGGTAGCAGCAACCAAAAGACAGTTATCACTTGACACTGACCGAGGAGTACTCGGCCCAGAGCAAGTGGATTTGAAACAACCTTACGTGGCTGGAAGCTCGAGGGAACTTTGTTAGTAGAAATCGCCAGGAAACCATGCATTCGTTAATCACATATTTGTTTGACAGTCGGGAGAGAACAACGGAAAAAGCTAAGGTGAACGCTTGAAGATAGACGACGATTGTACTGAGAAAGCCTATTTATATAGTTTCAAGAACGAGTATTAGTCTATTAACGATAGTTTTTTTAAATTTTCTTCAGTGCTATTCATTTACATCCAAAGAGCAAGAACATCGCAGTATTTTCAAGTACTGCAACAACAGTTTTTGAGAATTTTCAAATTTTAGTCCCAACCCGAAACGGGAATTTGTGACCAACGTACTCATGAAAATTACACTGGCATGGAAAAGAAAGTGCTATTACCGTAGTCAGCACTCACCAGCAATCAAGAAAAAACAATGTAAGCCTCGAAGTATAACGCCTTTCTGCCTCAAAAACTCAGGCACTTGTGATAATAAGTGGTGAGTGGAGCACGAAAATGAGCAGTGTTCAACACAAAGTACGTACGTATCCCTGCTATACACAGCTTTTGAAAGCAATGAACTTCATGAACTTCCCACTTTTCTCCAAGAATCGCAGATGGCTTTACTAGACGGATTAAAGTATGTGATAGTCAGATGGCGACCATCGTAGCTAAAGGGTTAAATGAAGAATCTGGCAATATATTTCAGCTCTCTTAGGGATAGCAAAGGCAAGCTCTGACAAAGAACAGCGCGCGCAGAGGCTCCCGCTTGTCATACGTAAATGCAGCGGGAAGAAATCAACTCTAAACTGACCTACAATGCTGAGTACCTTCAGCTATGCACGTCATAGTGGTTCCCAAGTGCACCTGTAATAGTTTTACGCTTTTCCAGAGAGTCGATGAGGATTATCCCTTGCGAATCCCAAAAGACAGTCGTCATAACCTTTCCGGCCGAAGGAATGGTCTTCGCCTTTTTTGGTGCAGATTCTCCCTTGGTAACCCATTGTTTAGATTGTTGTTTGGTCTCAGGAGTATAGTAATGTATTCATGTTTCATCCACAGTGACGAAACGACGCTTAAATTCCTGCGGATTCTTCCTGAACAGCTGTAAACCATCCTTGCAAAACTTCACACGATTCCGTTTTTGGTCAAGCGTGAGCAATCGCGGAACCCATGTTGCGGATAACTTTCTCATGTCCAAAGGTTTATGCAAAATATTATATACCCATTCATTCGAGATTCCCACAGCACTAGCAATCTCACGCACCTTAACTCTTCTGTCATCCATCACCATATCATGGATTTTACCAATGATTTCTGGAGTCGTAAGCTCCACAAGGCGTCCAGAACGTTCAGCATCACTTGTGCCCATATGGCCACTCCGAAAATTTTTAAACCACTTATAAACTGTTCTAATCGAAGGTGCAGTCACCGTAATGTTAATCAAGCTTCTCTTTAGTCTCCTGAGGCGTTTTGCCTTTTATAAAGTAATGTTTAATCACCACACAAAATTCTTTTTCGTCCATTTTTTGACAATCACTTGACTACCTTGGTTCACACGAATCCCAAACACAAAGAAATAGACCAATATGGCAGAAACTAGGTATGTGTTCTTTCCAAAGATGCTACTAACTAAACATGACCTCGATACGCGCCGGTGGTGCCATCTGATGGACTTTGCAGGGACTTTTCAAACGCCCCTCGTATTCGCGCTCTTTTTAACATGCTAATCACCTCTCACTGCTACGAGCTACCCTAACTTCAACTCGCTCACTCCCACCAGTCCATCGCTGTATGTCACTCATATCCATCCACTCTAGTCTCATTCATCCGTTCATTCACCCCATCTCGTTGTCATTTTCTCTACCTGTCTCTGTCACTGTCTCCTGTTTCACAGTCACAGTCTCCTTCGTTTTCGCCTGCTGCTACTGCCTCTTCTCACTGTCTCGCTCTTGCTCTCTCTTACTCCTACTATCTCATTCATTCCTTCCCACTGCTCCTGGCGGTAGCGTTCTCGCTTCCCGCGCCCGGGTTCCCGGGTTCTATTCCCGGCGGGGTCAGGGATTTTCTGTGCCTCGTCATGACTGGGTGTTGTGTGCTGTCCTCAGGTTAGTTAGGTTTAAGTAGTTCTAAGTTCTAGGGGACTAATGACCATAGATGTTAAGTCCCATAGTACTCAGAGCCATTTGAACCATTTTGAACCCACTGCTCCCGTCGCTTCTCACAGCCACTATCTCTCTCTTCCTCGTTGTCATTGTCATAGAACCTGTCTCTCATTATCACTGGCTCTCACCCACTTCCACATTCTCCGTCTCTTTATTCCTCTCCCACTGGCACTGCCTACTTCACTCTTTACCGAACACTGTTCTGTCACTGTCGACTATGTGCCACTGCCACTATGTCCCTCTCTTTTTCGCACACTCCCATTGTCTCCTTCGCTCTTTCTACATCACAACCATTGTCTACTATCATCCAGCATTCATTACTTTCCCGTCTCTTTTCCTCTGCCACTGTGTGCTACTCTCTCAGCAAAAAAGGGCGATTATATATGAATGCCAAAAATTTTGGGAAATTTTTTAAATGTTCTGAGGAAGATATAATGAGGCAGATAATACTCCCTGCTTAAAACAGGAGCATAATCGCCATTTTCGTTTTCCGATAGAAGTGTTTTTCTGCTGATTCCCTTCTTTTGCCTGCCACAGCACGCCAAGTCACTCATATGAAACGAATTTTATGCGTCACTAAAATTTTGATAATTGACCTATGTGAAACTTAAATAGTGCAGAACTAATTTTACACCTCAGACAGGATTTTACGTGCACAAAGATTTTGCACTTGATACAGCAATACAACGCAGGGTTCCCAGAACCCTTTGGATGATAACGGAGACACTTTATACAGCTTATTTCTCCTTGCTTCGTCACTTTATAAACAACGTTTTCGCTTCACACCGGATTTTACGTGTACAGGTGGTATAACTTTGACCATTGTATCTCTGACATGGATACTGAATTCAAGAAAAGTTTCAAGGTTGTTCGAAATCGCGATCTTAGGAACATATTCTAAAAATTTCGGCCATTTGTTGTCCATTTATATCTGATATCTTCATACCTAAATATTTGATTAACGTTTAGAATTAGCTTTGGCCAGGATCTGCTACTCTAAATACAGGTTATCTACGAATATAATAAGACTGTAAATGACCCATGTCTGTACGCAGGATGTATTTAAGAAAATTAATATGAGGCGTCTTTAGAACTGCAATAGAAGCCAAAATAATTATTTTTAGAGTTTTTCATTGTTTGTCTGTCCGTCCGTATGTTACCACGCGCAGCAGGCAAAAACTACTGGATGTGTTTTAACAGTTGTATTGTTGGAGGTCTAACATAAAATCTGGTACATGTTTCAGATATGCCGCCAAAATCCGAGTTATCTATGAATATAGAGTGTTTTCTGTAACTGGATCAATACGGGGAAATCAGATCCATAGGAGATCTTTACGGGTTTTTTTGTGAAACTTTGCCGTCATCAAATTTTTGGTCAAGCACGAGTTATCCATCAAAAACAGTAAATCTGGCAAAACATTTTTATGTGGATCGACTCATTTTCGTGTAAGGATCATTTAACTATATTGGAAGAAAAAATAGGGACAACAGAAGTTTTATAAAACTAAACTAAATAAACCAGGATGGAAATTATATAATCCGTAAAAAATAGTATTCTGGAATATTTTATCATCATTATTATAACCTTAACAGTTTAATTCCGTTATCCATAGATATACTAGAATTTCATCGTGAATAGGGCTAACTATTATCGTTGATAAGTTTGTCGAGTTGATTCTACTATTATTGTTGATAAGTTTGTGGAGGTGACTCTAAAAATCTATTATAGTTGGTATGGCCAAAACATCAAACGTTGTATTTAACGAAGGTCTTTAATTTTCGTAATTTGTTCAAATAGAACACTACGCTTTTCCAGGTGTATTTGTATTTCATACTTCAAATATGTGTATCTATTCTTACAAACATACCAATTCGGTGGCGTTATGCCCTTTTAACAGCTTCATCTTCACTTTCAGGCTGTTTTTCTCACTTATAATAAGCTTCAAGATTTTTCAAAATTCATGCAGGTTCTAGGTCCACGCAGATGAAGTCGAGGGTAAAAGTTAGCTGTTATTAAAATCGTAGGTGTCTATGACACATTGAAAGTGTGGATGGCCGCAAGTAATACTCGTACCTCCAATGAAGGCGGGAATTTTGGAGTGGGATTGGATACAGTAACTGTGATCCTCTCCTTTCCTTCCTCCGCCCCCCCCCCCCTTCACCTCCTTTCCCAGAATCAAGCAATTGATACATGTCCGTTGAAAGGTCTCTGTTGGATTCCTTTCATGTTAATTTCTTAAATTGTCATTTATGGCATACATTCCACTTCTAAATTTACTGTGGTGTTTCTGACTATCTGGGAGGAGACTGAGCAGTGGAACGTGTTACTTTTACACAGAAACTGGAACGATCTGTCGCACTACTACACCTTAAAACACAGTTTATATGTAATTCATGTCACACAGTCTTATACGGAACCTACATCCGCTTTCTTTTATATACTGTATATGATAAGATACTGTCATCGCCCTTCCCTTCTGTGTGAAAGGATGAATGAGCAAATGTATTTCTAGTTGCATGCTCGATGGTAGCAGACAAGCCAGTCTGCTAGAGAACAGTAGGATCAATGTCGGAACAGGTAGCTAAGCTTTCTAAAAGCAAAGAGGTTTCTATCCTTAGTATGGTCATGTCCGCCTCTTGTCGTGTTGGTATAGGAAGCTGCCTCTCTGCTCACTTCCGTTTTGTATCTGTGAAGCACCCTCGGTAGGGGCCCACGGCAGTCTGTCCGCGGCGAGAGTCTGAAGTGGTAAGATCTACAGCTAAGCGCGTCCCTGCTAAGTCCGCAGGACAATGGATTTCTTAAGTTCAGCCTAACTGAAAATTTAATAACCTTTATTTCAAATTAGATATAAAATATCTAATGTTATCTTAAATTGCAATGCAGTGTAATTCGAGTGTGAAGTTCAGAATATCTTCCAGTAGTTGCTTTGTCACTACTTTGTGAGTAAAGTGGAAGCACATGTGGATGACCTGTAACTCTAACTAAGATCATCAATCTTAAATGCGAGTGTGCGTGAGATTATAACGTCTCGTCTTGACAATGTTTTTCAATATAGCAACTTTTCTTTATGTTCAACCCACGTGGGGTGTACTTTGTGAGACCAGTACCACGTGCTTATACAATTGTTTGACCCATCAGGTTAATAGTAAGACGATGGTAACCAGTTCGAGGTTTTTCTTTTGTAAATTGCGTTTCGATGTAATTTATTTTAATTATCGAAATTATTGTGGAGTTACACTCTTTGTGTAAACCAAATTGACCACGTGAAGCATGTGGTGTAATCATCAAAGTAGCCCTCAGCTATTCTTTTCGGGAATATTTCACAGAGAGTTAGTATGAATTTGGTATACCAGTGTGTGGAAATTTCATGACGGACAGGATTGCGCTAAGAACGTAACTTCTTTGGGTGAAAATTGAATCGGTTGATTGTGGTTAATTTCCACTTGCATATGTTTCAACGTTCTTCGTGAGTGCAGTGTTGTATGCAGTCTCCCAATCTTGGCTCCATATTTGATGTGTTACGTAAGATTACAAACTCACATTTTCACAATCCTAAATAAGGCACCAGTTTAGTTATGAATCAAGTTTAATATGCTGAAATTTTAACGGAACAATGACCACTGTTAAAATAAATGTCCAAATATAAACTGATTTATTTCTTTTTATTTAAATTCTGTATATATATATATATATATATATATATATATATATATATATATATATATATCACCGGTTGTCCTAAGATGACTATTAAAAGATGATAATCAATGTTAGTCTGGTTGGGAATTTGGTAAGCCAGACTGGATACCTGGTGAAACAGTTGTTCAGTGCTGCAAGGTTAACTTCCCCAGACAGCTCACAGCTTTTAACCCGCTTTTATTGTCTTGAATATCAGCACCGCTTTCAGAACAACTTAATGCATCAACATTACACCGTGAGAGCGTGATAATGTAATCGAAAAACGATGCCAGTGAACACTAACAGAGCTCCCATTCATTACATGTAGCAGCAGAAAATAAGCTGCGCCCACGGATGTAAGGTGATAGCTTTCAAGAAACACTGCACTTTCAGCATCCACTTAATAGAACACAGCCTGTCATTTGAGCCTTTGCGTCAGACAGCAAGCGCATGGCGTGTTGTGCCGATTCACAAGCGTTTTACGGTAGATTTTTCTGTTCCTTCCAAGCTGAACGTATCACTTTTGGCAAGGCAGTGTGACGAGTGGAACTAATTTGCGGTGGTACGTGAGCGGCGGAAGGCGTGGGAGCGGAGCGGCGCCACACGGAGGCTGTTACGGAAATAGGCGCGCAGAATCTGAGGCGCCGCGGCCGGCCCAGGCGCGCACGGTTCATTTGCCGGCGTCTGGCGCTGCGGAACACGATGGGATAGGACGGGACGGGATGGCATGGTATGGCATGGGATGGGATAGGATAGGATGGGGTGGGATGGGAGGACCTGGCCATGCAGCGGCGGCGGTATCAACACCAGCAGTGGCAGCGACAACAGCTGCTGACGCAGGGTATGCAAATGGCGAGGCCACGCAAAGTACACACGCGGTGCGCCCACGCCAGCCGGCCGGACGGGTAGCCACTTGCCGGTAGGTGCGTTGCGCCCTCACGCAAGGCGCCACTGGCTTTCTGGACTCAGTCCCTGGGCCCCTCTACGTAAACTAGTCTAGTCACTCCTTATCAGGGTGACACACAGAAGGAATCTTTCAGTATGAAGAAGGGCGCTGTTTCGAACGTCCCTACCGTTTACAGCTTCTTCTTCTTTTTTTTTTTTTTTTAATTTGTCATCCTCATTCCAGAAGGCAGAGGCAGTCTGGTGGGAGAGCAAGGGCCATTTCAGACATAGGTTTTGGTTATTCTGTTTTGGCACAATTTATTTTTTTAAACTTCCTGGCAGATTAAAACGGTGTGCCGGATCGAGACTCGAACTCGGGACCTTTGCCTATCGCGGGCAAGTGCTCTACCATCTGAGCTACCCAAGCACGACTCACGCCCCGTCCTCCCAGCTTTAATTCCGCCAGTACCTCGTCTCCTACCTTCCAAACTTGCCCGCGAAAGGCAAAGGTCCCGAGTTCGAGTGTCGGTCCGGCACGCCGTTTTAATATGCCAGAAAGTTTCATATCAGCGCACACTCCGCAGTAGAGTGAAAATTTCATTCTAGAATTTGTTTTTTTGTTTGGGAAGTGGAGTTAGTTTCATTTTGCTTGCTTGTTTTGTTATCTTCTCATTTTACTTTATTCATTTCTTCTGTGATTTGTTATATTCTGCTGGGTTCTTCTTATTTCTTTTGGATTAGTTCTTTATATGCTTTGACTTGCTCTAGCACTTCTTGTTTTTGTCTGAGCGGGTGAATATAATCCTGGCGTTTGCCTTACGGGCAAGAAAACCCCCTATAAAACCTTACTTGGGATTATTAATTTGTATTTGATTCCTTCATTCTTTATATTTTAGCTTTTCTTAGACTATTGTTGCTCTTACCTTGACGCTAATCTATTTGTTTTCTAGTTTTTCTGTGGCAAATAATTTCTGTATCTTCATACATTGTACTTTGTATTTTTTCGGTTTTATTCTTCCTTAGATTAGTATTTGATTGATAATGTTGGTAAATCCAGTTGGTAGGTCAACAGGGATTTCATTTTCTTCTGTGTCTCTGATACGATGTGCTATCGTGTGCGGAGGGTGTGGGTATTCGAACTCCGGAAGCTGAAGGGGATAATGTTATTCTTGAGGATTTCTGCAGTTAGCATATTGGTGTTTAGCCTTTTCGTCCAATTTTGACTGTTAGCTTGGTGAGTGTGTGTAGTGGTATGATATATGCTATGTCGTAAATGGCATTGTTTCTTGTCCCTGGGCTGGATCTTGTGGCTACTCGTAGGTGTTTTCTTTCTATACCTAGATTATGCTTGTCTGGTATTGGTTTGTCACCCATAGAGGTGCTACATATTCTAGAACAGGTCGGATTAGTATTCTGTACGTGTGCACTAAGGTGTTTTTTGAGGCTCCGTTTATGTGCCCATTTATGAGTTTTATTAGTCCAAGTCCTCTTCTGGCTTTTGTTATGGTATAATCTATGTGGGGTTTCCAGGATAATGTTGAGTCCATATTTTGTCTGAGGTACTTGGTGTTAGTTTTTGGTGTGATTTCTTGTTCCCAGAGTCTTAATTTTACATTGTCTGGTGTTTGTTCTCTGTTACCTCTGCAATTTTTAGGTCAATAGACTAGATGGCTTTTTTGGGCATTTGGTTTTATGTCTAAAGACGACTAGTTGGCTTTTTTTGGGCATTTTCATGTTTGTGCGTTGCTATTAGTTTGTTGTTTTTCCGTGATACCAGAATACTGTGTTATCAATTTACAATGCTAAACCTTCGTTCCATCTCGTAGATTGAGGCATGTCCGCCGTATACATGCTGTATAGCAGAGGTGACACTATGGCTCCTTGGGGCAAAGATGTCTGGAGGTTGCCGTCTACCGATACTGTTGTGTGTCTGTTGTTTAGGATGGTTCTCAATAGCTGTATAAGGTAGAGAGGGATGACAAAAGTCTTCAGTTTGTGGTATACCCCTGCGTGTCGGACTATATCGACAGCCCTTTCTATATCTAGATAGAGGGCTGATGCACTATTTGTAATGTTAACAGCTTTTGTTATACTGCTGCACATCCTTAGAATTGGGTCTATAGCTGAGTGCTGTTTTCGGAATCCGGCTTATATGTTGGGAATGATTTTTTGTTCTTTTGTGTATTGTTGTAGGCGTGTGTTGAGCTGTGCGATGCTGCAACCTCGTTGCTCGCAAATCTCCGGTACGGCCCACTGAGTCTTATCACAGTATTTAAGCTGCAGCATCGGCGCTCCTCGCACTGCTCGCTAGATTTCCGCAAGGCGAAATATGAATATGACCTGTGTTTGGAGCTGCGACCATTGCCACGCGTCCGGAGACTGTAGTTGTGATTGGCAATTTGAAGGTCACCGTGGCAGCGCCGTTGTTCGCAAATCTGCTCCACGTTTACAGAGGTCCTCATACTCCGTACATCCCCATCTACATTCATACTTGGTAAACCACTGTGAAATGCAGGCAAATGTATTGCACCACATTTTAAGATTTCTTCCTGTTCGATTCGAGTACGACGCAGGGTAGAAATGACTGTTTAAATATCTCTGTGGAAGCTGTAATTAGTTTAATCTTGCCTCCGTGGTCCCTGCAAGAAGGATAAGTATGCGCGTACCGTATTCCTCGATTCCTCACTTAATATTGGTACTATTTCCAGAGTAGTATTTCGCGAGATTTCTAGCTTCAAACATCTCGAAGCTCAGGTTTTGTTGTGTAGCCGTGACGCTCTCCCGTTAATTAAACAGACATGTCAACATTAGTACTGCCCTTCTTTGCATTGGTTGGATATCTCCTGCTGGTCCTATTTGGTACAGATCCCACACACATTAGGAATATTCTGTGATGTGTCGCAGGAGTATCTTGTTCTCAGTCTCGTTTGTAGACTGACTGCATTTTCCCAGTATCTTACCAACGAAACCACTAAACCCCGGTAATAATGTTTGTTGTGAGCTTACAAGGTAACATCGAGAGATAACACCAAAAGTGAAAATTTGAACAGAAACTTATTTCAGCTGTTGTTGGACGCAAAGCTATCTGCTTCCAGCCGTAGCGAGCTGCGATGGTGCATGTTAAATCCGCAAGTAAGTCTTTGGGCCTGTTTCACCTCAGCTGTGTGATGCCGGTGAGATGCGACCAGCTAGTTTACAGCATAAACGCACTTTCTAAAATTTCTAGGTCTGACTCACCACCCTTCCATCACAAACTTTCTTTCAGGAGCCCTAGTTAACTGTAAGTATTCAGAACTTCTCTAAATATGAAATTTGCGGAACTGAAGCTGTTCGGATGGATCACATGTCGTTCCTGTATAGCTCAGTTGATAAAATCTTTGCCAACAAAAGGAAATGGTCTGCATTCATTTCCCAGCCCATCCCAAAGTTTTAATCTGTCAGAATGACGTCATTTTGAGATGAAAATTCAACTATGTCCGAGCCACAAATTTTGGTGATTTGTAAGTATTTTCCTTTAAATCCTTAATAGACCCGTTGAATTTTTGAATAACAGGACCCATTACACTACACCGGATGGTGAATGTTCAACAGAAAAGAATGTAACATTGGGTGTGATTCAAGAAAGCGCAAAGCGACAACTCATGTTATCAATTTCTGTACATAAACATCTGTAATTATAACTTTCCAATTTTAATTATGATTTATTTCCAAGCCACGGAGCTCTACCTTCATGCTATAAAAGGAGGTGACTTTGGGGGATAATTTTAACGCCCCTGTATGCAATGGCCTACATGCAGTGAGAGGGAGCTAGTTCAAAACATCTCAATAAACATTCGTACATTATGACCGAATCGTGGCAATACCGTGGTTGGTTCAAATGGCTCTGAGCACTATGGGACTTAACATCGGAGGTCATCAGTCCCCTAGACTTAGAGCTACTTAAACCTAACTAACCTAAGGACATCACACACATCCACGCCTGAGGCAGGATTCGAACCTGCGACCGTAGAAGCAGCGCGGTTCCGGACTGAAGCGCCTAGAACCGCACGGCCACAACGGCCGGCTGGCAATACTATGCACTGCATTTAAGTGCTAATCTGTATTACAGTTAATTAACTGTGGTTAGGATTTACATTGTTCCACTGGATGTAGTAGAGTAAGGTCTGGGTTATTAAAATGCAGAATAACGATTCGAAACATTTATAAATTAAACACATGTAATTTGGTAGTCAAAAATCCTAAGAAACTAAGCTTATTTGCCACGAAATAGAGCAAAAAATTCGTAGAAATACAATAATACGACAAGAGTGACAATGGTAGCTGCTCGGAAGGTGCGTCCACAAGAAAGATGACGTCAATATGGTTGGCTCTCAGCACTATGGGACTTAACTTCTAAGGTCATCAGTCCCCAAGAACTCAGAACTACTTAAACCAAACTAACCTAAGGACATCACACACATCCATTCCCGAGGCAGGATTCGAACCTGCGACCGTAGCGGTCGCGCGGTTCCAGACTGTAGCGCCTATAACCGCTCGGCCACCCAGGCCGGCGATGACGTCAATACTTAAGCTTCACAGTAGCTACTCAGTTACAGGTTACGTAAGAAAATGACTCTGGTCATCTGAAAAACAAACAATATTAACATTGGTCAAGACAGAAGATTACAATTGCACCTGAGGCTGTTAATATCTTTTCAGCTCCACCCCAGAGGGATATTATGGTCAAACCGCAACTCGAACGATCCATTAACAAACTCGCAACCCATACTACATAAAATAATTATTATATACGGGAGAATATGTATTTAAAACAAAACTCAGATCGCGGCTAAACATTTAACAAGCATCTCAATAAAATAACTTAAAATTACTCCACGTTAGATTACTATCGTGAGGAGCCCCACTTACATTCTAAAGCCCCAAAAACAACTCAGTAGATATAAAATAACTTATAAGATCGACCTAATAACTACAAAACATTTCTTACAAATCAATGCATCACATTTTTATGTCATACTCCCTGACCACCATCATGGCTCAGAACACTGAAGTACATCATGGACTAGGGAAAAAGATACCACTTCTTTCAATTTATCCGTAGAATATTAACGCCCGACATTGACAGTGGCAACAAGTTCATAAACACAAGCCCAAGTGCCTACGTAGTTACTCCAGTAACGGCCACTACCGAACGGGAGGCCCCGCCTGTGAGTTGGGTTGTTTGGGGGAGGAGACCAAACAGCGAGGTCATCGGTCTCATCGGATTAGGGAAGGACGGGGAAGGAAGTCGGCCGTGCCCTTTCAAAGGAATCATCCCGGCATTTGCCTGGGGCGATTTAGGGAAATCACGGAAAACCTAAATCAGGATGGCCGGACGCGGGATTGAACCGTCGTCCTCCCGAATGCGAGTCCAGTGCGCCGCCTGTGAGCTCTGAAAATTTTCCATATGTAATTCGAACCACGCGAGCCCAGAACGAAGCCTCAAAACAAGTACTATGTAATCTACAATCTCGGAGAAGGATCTCGGAGAAGGAATATACTCGAGCACAGTGTATTTCACTTATATTTCATATTACTCGGAACGTCGTGCATCCAGTCACGAAAGATTTTCCGATACTGAGAAATCAGCTGTACTCGTATAACACTCCAAGGTCAAGGGTGCCCATAGCCAGGAGAAAGAGCCCCCCCCCCCCTCCACCTCAACTTTCTGGGAAAACAAAAAATACAGTGTGTTTAGGTATTTTTCTTTCAAGAAAATGATTTAACAGTCTGTGTTATGCAGTTTTTATAGGCTCTGAACCGGAACTTGTTTTGTGGCTACAAAATTAAAACCACTTCATACCTCGAGGTCTAGCTCCCCCCCCCCTCCCCCCCCCCCCCCCAGGCACTACCGTATGGGCGTCCTTGTCCAAGGTATCGTAACATGCAGTACTGGGCGCTAATCCCGATTATAATGCAAATGCCCACCCAACAATGTACTGCCGAATACGTGGCCATGTGTCAGACCACACTTCCACAGTTCCGCCAGCTGACCGCAGCCGGCAGTTTACAAGTACGGCAACAACCTTCCTGGTCACACACTCACGAAAGGCTGCCTGTCCCGACCGCTACAGGCACTCTACACGACGACCGCTTACAGGTGGCACCATCACTCGGAGCCAAATAAAATGTGTCGCCAAGCGGCACAGCATCGTCATATGCAACTGACATTTACAATATACAATAGGGGGACAAGAAAGGAGCCTCCACGAAGAGTATGTGAATGCAATACACATACTCGGGCGTCCCCTGGGCGGTTGTATACCGGCTGATCCTTTCACTCCAGAAGCAACATGACAATCCTACAGAAAATGACCTTATCAGGCCCAGCACTGACGATTATCTCTGCAAATATTGAAGGCCTGTCTGCATGCAAACAACGTCTACTACAAGACCTCTGTCAGAAAGAGAAATGTGACGTCCTGTGTCTACAAGAAACTCACAGAGATAGCACACTCAAAAGACCCAAGATAAACGGCATGCGACTAGTAGCTGAAAGGCCACACCGACAGTATGGCAGCGCAGTCTTTACCAGGCCAAACATACAGATCCTTTCAAGCAGTATAAACGACATCAATGATACTGAAGTGCTAACCATTGAACTTAGTGACTGCACTGTTACATCAGTGTACAAACCACCAACTCTGGACTTTTCCAGCTCCAACGTAAACAATTTTAATAAAGACAGAATTAATTTTGTAATCGGTGATTTCAACAGCCACAGTACGCAGTGGGGCTACTAAGAAGACGACGACAATGGCACGGCTGTGATCTGCTGGGCCGAGCTAAACAACCTAAAACTGATACACGACAATAAACTGCCTGCTTCCTACAACAGTGGCAGGTGGGGGAGAGGCTATAACCCGGACCTCATCTTCGTTAGCCATCAAGTAACGTCCCAATGCTCAAAAGGAGTTTGCTCACCAATACCAAACACCCAGCACCGTCCAATAATGTGCCAGATCACATCTGTTGTTAAACCCCATAGCGTACCTTTTCGCAGTAGGTACAATTTTAAGAAAGCAGAATGGTCAACCTTTCAAAACCTCATGGAAGATTCTGTAAACAACCTACCACCTGAACCAAGATTCTATGACAATTTCGTGAAGGCTGTGCAGTGGTGCTCCAAACAATCGATCCCTAGAGGATGCAGAAGCAATTATGTTGAAGGCCTTACGCCAGAATTAGAGGATCAGTTGCAGCAATACCTGACACTGTTTGACGCAAACCCTCTATCCGCGGAAACTATCACTGCGGGCGAGCAGCTAACGGAGTCACTAGCTAAAACCAGGAGAGAGAAATGGCTGAGGACAATAGAGGAATTGGACATGAAAAGGAGCAGTCAGAAAGCCTGGACACTCCTTAAACGTCTCAACAATGACCCGACTTTCTCTCCAGGACATGCTCCCGTCACAGCCGACCAAATAGCCCACCAGCTTCTCAAGAATGGGAAACCCGACACCAAAATCAGGAAGTCGGAGACCAAAATAGACAGGATTGAACACCAAGAAAATTCAACTCCAACCATCCCTCTCACAATGGCAGATCTGGACAAAGCCATAGCGAAATGCAAGCTAAGGAAGGCCCCGGGCCTGGACGGGATTTTTATTGAATAGATTAAACACTTTGGTCCCAACGTTAAACAATGGCTACTGAAATTGTTTAACAATTGCATGGAAACAGGTCAGATTCCCACAACCTGGAGGAAGGCTAAAGTTATTGGCATTTTAAAACCAGGCAAAAATGCTGATGACCCCAGAAATTTCCGACCCGTATCACTTCTCTGCCATATCTTTAAAATCTTTGAAAGAATACTCCAGGATCGCCTCTCCAGTGCCATAGAACCCTACCTAATCCCCCAACAAGCAGGTTTCCGCCCAGGGAAAAGCACTACATCTCAGGTAATTAACCTCACGCAGCTGATTGAAGACGGCTATGAGAACCGGAAAATAACCGGTGTCGCCTTTATAGACTTGACAGCCGCATATGACACCGTCAACTTACGTCTGCTAATGAAGAAGCTGTATGCCACTACCAGGAACTTTAAATTCACATCCACAGTTAGAAGTCTGTTAGAGAACCGTAGGTTCTCTGTGGAATTTCAAGGGATGCCTAGCAGGTGGCGGGCCCAGAAAAATGGTCTCCCTCAGGGCAGAGTACTGGCACCCTTACTTTTTAACATATACACCAACGATCAACCACTGCCAGCTGGTACGGAAAACTATATCTACGCCGATGACCGTGCTATGGCCGTACAGGGTGACTCCTTTGAGGATGCTGAGACAAAGCTCACGGATGCGCTAGACATGCTCTGTCAGTACTAAGCCGACAATCAACTCAAGCTGAACCCTAGCAAAACACAAGTTTGCGCCTTCCAACTCCGTAACAAGCAGGCATCCCGTAAGCTGCGTGTCTTCTGGAAGGACACACTCCTCGAACACTGCGTTAACCCCAAATACCTAGGAGTAACCCTAGACAGGGCTTTGACGTATAAACAGCACTATATTAACACCAAAATGAAGGTGAGCGGCAGAAATAATATTCTTCGGAAAATAACGAACTCCTCCTGGGGCGCAAAGCCAGAGGTAGTGAGGACCACAGCACTAGCAGTTTGCTTCCCAGCAGACGAATATGCAAGCAGTGTCTGGTACAACTCTACCCACGCTAAACGGGTCGACATTGCTCTGAACGAGACCTGCAGGCTCGTCACTGGATGTCTGAAACCGACGCCAACAGACAAGCTCTACCATCTTGCTGGGATTGCACCTCCTGCAGTGCGAAGAGAAGCGGCAGCCTATAGTGAAAGAGCGAGGGCTGAGATGGCAGAGAGCCACCCCCTCCACAAAACTCAGCCAGCCACCAAACGCTTGAAATCTAGACGCAGTTTTCTCAGAGCAACCGAAGATTTTAGCGACCAACCTGGATCTAGGGTGGAGAGACGGAAGCGGTCGGGAGAAGGGCACTGGATGGAACCAAAGGAAGAATTGGCACCAGGTTACGATGAGGATTGGGTGGTCTGGAGATCACTAAACAGGCTACGCACCAACACTGCACGGTTAAGAGATAACCTTCTGAAGTGAGGATATTCTACTACATCTAATCTCTGCGACTGTGGGGAGGTGCAGACGACCCAGCACATGTATAACTGCCCTGAATGTCCTTCACACTGCACTTTAGAGGATCTGATGTTGGCAACCCCAAATACTGTCGACGTAGCCCGCTTATGTGCCAAATGCCTATAACATTTTGTTTCTGTGCACACATATTTGTATATATACGAGGGCAGTTCAATAAGTAATGCAACACATTTTTTTTCTCGGGCAATTTTGGTTGAAAAAACCGGAAATTTCTTGTGGAATATTTTCAAACATTCCCGCTTCGTCTCGTATAGTTTCATTGACTTCCGACAGGTGGCAGCGCTGTACGGAGCTGTTAAAATGGCGTCTGTAACGGATGTGCGTTGCAAACAACGGGCAGTGATCGAGTTTCTTTTGGCGGAAAACCAGGGCATCTTAGATATTCATAGGCGCTTGCAGAATGTCTACGGTGATCTGGCAGTGGACAAAAGCACGGTGAGTCGTTGGGCAAAGCGTGTGTCATCATCGCCGCAAGGTCAAGCAAGACTGTCTGATCTCCCGCGTGCGGGCCGGCCGTGCACAGCTGTGACTCCTGCAATGGCGGAGCGTGCGAACACACTCGTTCAAGATGATCGACGGATCACCATCAAACAACTCAGTGCTCAACTTGACATCTCTGTTGGTAGTGCTGTCACAATTGTTCACCAGTTGGGATATTCAAAGGTTTGTTCCCGCTGGGTCCCTCGTTGTCTATCCGAACACCATAAAGAGCAAAGGAGAACCATCTGTGCGGAATTGCTTGCTCGTCATGTGGCTGAGGGTGACAATTTCTTGACAAAGATTGTTACAGGCGATGAAACATGGGTTCATCACTTCGAACCTGAAACAAAACGGCAATCAATGGAGTGGCGCCACACCCACTCCCATACCAAGAAAAAGTTTAAAGCCATACCCTCAGCCGGTAGAGTCATGGTTACAGTCTTCTGGGACGCTGAAGGGGTTATTCTGTTCGATGTCCTTCCCCATGGTCAAACGATCAACTCTGAAGTGTATTGTGCTACTCTTCAGAAATTGAAGAAACGACTTCAGCGTGTTCGTAGGCACAAAAATCTGAACGAACTTCTCCTTCTTCATGACAACGCAAGACCTCACACAAGTCTCCGCACCCGAGAGGAGCTCACAAAACTTCAGTGGACTGTTCTTCCTCATGCACCCTACAGCCCCGATCTCGCACCGTCGGATATCCATATGTTTGGCCCAATGAAGGACGCAATCCGTGGGAGGCACTACGCGGATGATGAAGAAGTTATTGATGCAGTACGACGTTGGCTCCGACATCGACCAGTGGAATGGTACCGTGCAGGCATACAGGCCCTCATTTCAAGGTGGCGTAAGGCCGTAGCATTGAATGGAGATTACGTTGAAAAATAGTGTTGTGTAGCTAAAAGATTGGGGAATAACCTGGTGTATTTCAATGCTGCATAAAACAACCCCTGTTTCAGAAAAAAATGTGTTGCATTATTGAACTGCCCTCGTATTTATATATATTTTCATATGCCTGTAATTAATTTTTTTTTTCTGTGTGCTATTCATTCATTTTTTTATATTCCTGTATCCATGGTGCTTCTGACACGAATAAAAAAAAATACAGTAGTCATTTTATTGTTACGTTCGGTCAGCACATATTTCGCTTCACCAAACAGCTAATACACGTCTATAAAGCGTTTCCCTTCAATTCTTCTTTTTTTCTGCCTTTTCCCACACTGGCGCAGAGTTGGCCTTGTTTTTAACGGATCACCACTCCGTAACTCCCTGGGACGAATAATGCGTACCATAACAGTCAGCGTGCAGTTATTCATGTGAAAGCGAAGGAAGGTTTTGTAAATGTTTGCGAATCGTTTAACTGAAGCGGAGCTTGGGTACCATCTGGGTGTTCACCTAGTGGGATGTGGGAAAACCTCCTAAAACGATATCCAGGCTGGCTAGCACACCGAGCGTCATCGTTATTGCGCCGACCCGGCATACCGGAAGCGGGCTTTAACACGCATGGCTATCCGGGAAGGCCGAAGCATGTTCAATGTTCAATTGCTCTTTGCATAACAACTACAGCAAACATAACTGAAATACTTGTCCAAATATCCATTTAGTATAGCAAAGAATTAGCTTATCAGTAATGATCTTTGTGGCAGGTTTAACGCGTGCAGGTTTAACGGGTGTAAGTGTATATGTTTTTGTGTGTGGTACTTTAATATATACACACGAGTGTGTTGGTTGTTTTTTTCTTTGTGTCGTATAATCGCCCTTCAAACTCATCACATAATTTACTACCTGACTTTTTTTTCTGCGTGGTCGTAACTGCACCACTATTTGGAGTACGGTCGTCAGTACAGACCAAACGTCTTGCTTCCAGGCGTCAGCACTTCAGCTGACCAGGGGAAGAAAGCATTAATGGCTCGCTCTTGCCACATGCACTTGGAGGTACAAACAAACCTAAAACGCACTGCTCCTAATAGCTATGATTATTAGTCTGCAAATTAATGAAATACTGATCTAATGCTGTTCAATACCCCGTCCTCAATCGTCAATAGCAACATCTGCACTTATACCTGTACCACCCTGTATTTATATCTGTGTAGGTATTTTTTTGTACTCACTGTTTTGTAAGCGTGACTGCGGATGCGTGTGTATGTGCCTTGCTCAGCTCACTCAGGCGTTAAGGGAAAGATAGCAATAAGACGATATCAGAGAACTTTTATTTAGTCGGATCTGAAGCATGTTGAAATAAGCTAAGTCATTGAAACAGGAATGTGGTACTTCGAGAAAGTTTTGGTCATCAAGATGGTGCTGTACCCACGTCGTGCATTACAGTATTAAGTATCTTTGACAGTAGCATGAACTCTTTGTTATCAGAGCATTATAGTAAGGCGAAGATATTAAACGCGTTCATATTAGTCAGTTGGAGTCGCAGGTATCTTAGATTACATCAACAACCCACAAGCTAAACTGACTTACAAAACTGCCTTAACTGATCCTGCAGCCGTAGGTAAAAGGTGACGCAATCAGTCGCAGTTGGAATCGTTTTAGGTGTACATCATCAAGCACTTGAAGTCAAATTTGTAAATGGACAAATCACCATATCATGGTTTTCCTCACAAGGAACTTCCGAATTTTGTTGCGTGAAGTCTCAGTTTGCCGGCACTGTGTTACATGGATATTTTGAGGACTTACTATCTCCTACACAGGAATAAGACGGACAATTACCAACAAATAGCTCCATTCGTATCGCAAGGCCTATAGCGATCTAGCATCACGCCAAAAGCCAAGAAACTTGTTGATTATGTGTGGACCTGCTGAGAATTAAGATCTCGATTGCACGGGACTTCGCGGGATTCCTTAAAGCGCTGACTTAAACTGGCAGTAAAGATCTATACTGATTTCTGCCCCCCTAGCCATTCCCCTGCACGATGGGTTGGCGCGCTCGATTCAATCTAGGATACTGTAAATTGCTGGATTAACGAAAAACATAATGAACCTGTAACAGTGAATCAAGAGAAAATTTCTCGAAATACTTTAGTGCATCCACAGTGCGAAAGAAAAGAGTACTTAGAGACTAGCTCGCATAAACTACAGAATTCATCAAGATCAGTTGGAAAAATTGAATTAAATTCTTACTCGCTGACTGCATTTGAATGAAAAATCTACGAAGGGTGTGTTCGTATCCATCATGGTTTCATGTTACTGCTAGATTTTTCGACGGCCGTACTTACTGCCCCGTCAGTCCTGGCGAAGACATGAGAGGCGGTGCAGTAGGGGAATTAAGGATGATGGAAGGAATTCGCGGTGGCCATTTTGAGAATTCTAATGAAACGCTGTGAGGAAACCATGGAGACACATAAATAAGGTTTTGTAGACGAAGATTTGAACATCGATCCTCACGAATTTGTGCGCAGGTCTTCACAACTGTACGACCTCGAACTGTCAGTTCATAAAGTAAAATGATGGAGCCGTGGCGATTATGAAGCACCTAATAAAAGCTGGTTGTTAAATCGACACTTTCAGTACCAAAATTTTACCTTTTCTATATGTCCGTTACTTCATGAAGTAGTTGTCGCAGAATTACTGAAAACACGATTCCGTACATAGTACCGACTTCAAACAGTGGTTATCGTTGGAGATTATCTCTGTGAGGTTTTTGGGAAACATGGTCAGCACTTCTAATGTACGGGCCAATGAACGAGTCGTCCGCTCACAAAGTACGATGGGACTAGTTTTCAAACACGGTACTGTGGCGTGTTCCGAGGCAAAGGCAAACCTCGCAGTGGTGCTGAATGCAGCTGGTCATTGAATTACTGCTAGGTGAGATGGTTTTATGTAACTGAGTTGTGTGTAAGCAGTTAACATCTATAACATTGTTTCGTTAGTCAGTTATCGCGTATTCGCGTGTTTAAATTTTTGATTGATTCACGTGAAGAACCAGGTATGGCTAACGCGTGTGGACTAGTATTTCACGTGGTTTTTCCGACTTCTTTCTTCGCGAGAGCAGCAGTTGAAAAGCTTGGTACAAAATCTGCTTAAATACAGTCAATCCGAGTAGAGTTACAAACAATTCAATCGCTCTTGCTTTCAGCTTAACCTTTTATACGGTTTGTGTTGGAACTGTTTGTATGATGATTAAGTATTTGAACTTCATCTGCTATGTGTTGCTTGTGCACTCATAGGACGCATATTACGTTGATCTGATTGCCTAAGGTGAATTATATGTAGTGGTATCTAAGTAAGGTCTCTCATTTAAATTTCCCTACTCACTTATTTACTACTTAAATGCCTCTACGAGGCTTGCATTCTGCAGCCACGATATGGTCGTGTGTTACAGAACGCAACCTATGTACCCGGTGACACATTTGACAATTTTCGTCTGGGATCTCACATCAAAGCTAGTAGTCACTGTTCTGAATAACATATATCATATTCTCTGCACGATCTTTCTCCAAACAAGTTAAGTCGTGACGCTGGTGCAACTTGCAACATTCACACGAATGGATATGTGAGATGGATCATATCTGACAGCTATAAGTACACATCCGGGTGAATATACCTATAACACAGTAACTGACTCCAAGTTACTATAACACATTCAGTATTACTAAAATGCGAGAGATGATTTTCATGTTCACTTAAATTCACTTCTCTTTTACTACGTCTGCTATTAACCTCGCACTTTTAAAGTAACCATTAACTGCTCAAGTAAGTTCCATTTATCATGCTGTAGTCAGATTGCGTACCTAAACTAAATGGGCATAATTTTCTAAATTAGGACGTGTTAGAAATCACCTGCACTAATAATCCAATTTCAAACCAAGCAAAATATTTGCACTAGGAACGAAAAGAGTAATACGTCTGTTTCTTGTCAGAAGCCCGTGTATTCCATGTGGCAGATCAGAAGTCGGGAACAAAAATGAGGTTATTCGAGACTAAATGAGGAGACTAAACGCATCTGGTGCAATCTGGTTTAACTGCAGTTGCGAACTACGGTCTCCAGCCGTAAAAATTAATAATACCGGTAGTAATATTTATGGCCGCTAACTATGGCCTTGCTTTAACAGGGCTGACCGCCAAATCAGTAGTTTGTTCAGTCGCGAAGAATTTATCGTCATACCATGGTTTACATCCTGAACGTGATGGAATATATTAAGTAAATGACAGAAGTTCTTAACAGTAAAATGTTCCACGAGAAAATGAAGCCGTTCATCAAGAGTATAGGTTTGAACCACAACTGTTTTTAGAGCTTTCTTGCAGCCGTGCTAGCCAGAAAACGGAAGTTACTTCCGAAGCCGGTATAACACACACTAATACGTCGAGAAAGTCACAGACTTCGGCTTAATATAAAGGCAACATGCTACTTACAGAGAGCAGCATCGCTTGTAATACTCGTACGACAGACTACAAGTTCTTCAACAAATGCATCTTACTGTCTACATCTACATCTACATGGATACTCTGCACATCACACTTAAGTGCCTGGCAGAGGGTTCATCGAACCACCTTCACAATAATTCTCTATTGTTCCAATCTTGAACAGCACGCGTAAGAAACAAGCAACTACATCTCCCCGTGCGAGCTTTGATTTCCCTTATTTTATTATGATGATCGTTTCTCCCTGCTTATATAGGAGTCAACAAAATATTTTCACTTTCGAAGGAGAAAGAAGATGATTGAAATTTCGTGAGAAGACTCCGTCGCAACGAAAAACGCCTTTGGTTTAACGACGTCCACGCCAAGTCCTGCATCATTTTAGTGACACTCTCCCCTCTAATTCGCGGTAATACAAAATACGGTGCCCTTCTTTGAACATTCTCGATGTACTCCGTCAATCCTATCTGGTAAATATCCTACAGCACGCAGAAGTATTCTAAAAGAGGACGGACAAGCGTAATGTACGCAGTCTCCTTAGTAGGTCTGTTACCTTTTCTAAGTGTCCTGTCAATAAAGCGCAGTCTTTGTTTTGCCTTCTCCACGACATTTTCTATGTGTTCTTTCCTATTTAAGTTGTTCGTAATCGTAATTCCTAGGTATTTACTTGAATTTACGGCCTTTAGATTTGACTCATTTATCGTGTACCCTAAGTTTAACACCGAGCGAGATGGCGCAGTGGCTAGCACACTGGACTCGCATTCGGGAGGACGACGGTTCAATCCCGCGTCCGGCCATCCTGATTTAGGTTTTCCGTGATTTCCCTAAATCACTCCAGGCAAACGCCGGGATGGCTCCTTTGAAAGGGCACGGCCGACTTCCTTCTCCGTCCTTCCCTAACCCGATGAGACCGATGACCTCGCTGTTTGGTCTCTTCCCCCAAACCAACCAACCACCCAACCTAAGTTTAACGGATTCCTTTTAGCACTCATGTGGATGATCTTGGACGCTTTTAGTTATTTTGAGTCAATTGCCAATTTTGCACCATACAGATATCTTTTCTAAATCGTTTTGCAATTTGTTTTGACCTTCCGATAACTCTATTAGTTGAAAAACGGCAGCATCATCTGCAAACATCCTAAGACGGCTGCTCAGATTGTCTCCCAAATCTTTTATATAGGTAAGGAACAGCAAAGGACCTATAGCGCTACCTTGGGGAACGCCAGAAATCACTTCTGCTTTACTCGATGACTTTCCGTCAGTTACTACGAACTGTAACCTCTCTGACAGGAAATCACGAACCCAGTCACATAATTCAGACGATATTCCATAAGCACGCAATTTCTCAACAAACCACTTGTGTTGGCACAGTGTTAAAGGCCTTTAAGAAATCTATAAATACAGAATCAATTTGAAATCCCTTCTCAATAGCACTCAACAATTCATGCGAATAAAGAGCTACTTGTGTGTCACAAGAACGGTATTTTCTAAATTCGTGCTGACTGTGTCAATTTACCGTTCTCTTCGAGGTAATTCGTAATGTTCGACTACAATATGTGTTTTAAAATCGACCTGCCTGTCGACGTTAGTGATATAGGCCTCTAATTTAGTGGATTACTCCTATAGTCTTTCTTGAATATTGGTGTGAGCTGCCCAACGTTCCAGTCTTTATATACGGATCTTTCGTCAAGCGAGCGGTTGTATGATTCTGAAGTATGGAGCTCTTGTATTAACATGCTCTAAAAGATGCCTAACTAGTATTCAGTCTGGACCGGAAGACTTGCTTTTGTTAAGTGATTTAAACTGCTTCACTATTTCAAGGATATCTGTTTCTACGTTTCTCATGTTGGCAGCTGTTCTTGACTCGAATTCTAGAATATTTACTTCGTCTTCTTTGGTGAAGGAATTTCGGAAGGCTGTGTTTAGTAACTCTGCTTTGGCAGCACTGTCTTCGATAGTATTTCCATTACTATCAGGTAGAGATGTGGCTAGCAAACTTCACATGCACCCAGAATCTCTTAGGATTTTCTGCCAGGTTTCAACTGTAACTACTACAGTCTAATTCCACCAGTTTCGTAAGCAAAAAATGTTCCCAACGTAATCCATACATAGTTCTTCAGGCATTAAATCTCTTCAGCATTAGCGCTAAAGAACAGCAGGCCCAAAGGGTGATGAATATTTTTTCCAGTTACTTTTGTTAAAATGAAGCTAACTGTAACAGGAAGTTGTAACACCATAGCTCTAAAGCTGTACTGATTTATTTTGCTTTTGTTTCATTTAATGTTACATTGCTGTGCTTCTGTAAATGTGTGTGATTGAATCGATAACATAAAATTGTATACTGCTTTCTTTATACAAACTTTGATGTCATGGTTTGGTTCTATGCTGTGTAGCATATCTTTCATTTAAACTCTTTGTCCCATTTGGAGGGAACAAAACTTACTGTATATAATTGTACTTTTGGGTGAATAATTTTTTGTAGAGATGTCAATATGTGTAAGTGTTTTGTTTTATTTAATGCATTTGGTTGATGTCATGTAAATTGATGATCCTCACTTAGGGTTCTTAGTTAGTTTGTATGTAAATGGTGTAGTGGTTCCCCTCGGGAACGGAACTGTGTAGCGCGCGCAAATTGTGGTTGGCCTAGGTGGAAAAGGTGGAACTGATAGTCAGTCGGGGACGAGCCACCAGTCGGGGACGAGCTACGAGTCCGTGCACTGCCATGTAAAAGATGCATATTGTGCTGGTTCCGAGGGAGGCTTTTCCTGCTTTTTTCCAAGGCCTCGGATGGATGGATAAATAGCTGGAACTATTCTGGAATCTGTATCTATCATCGCCACCAAGAAATGACAGAGTCCAGCAATTCTGCCTGCAATTCCACCTACCAACATGCAGTTGCCACCACATTGCGCAATCATTGCAACGTAATACTATAAGGATATACAGTGAAGGATCAGCTTAATGGATGTGCTAATGTGCTCAAATATAAGGTAATTTATATCTGAATTTATGTACCTACCTTGATTTTTCTCCTCATCATAACACCTCTCAGGTTCCTCTCCGTTTGAACTAAAGTGATATCCGAGTGTCCTTACTAAAAGAAATTAAAGCCTAGAGTTTTTGCTAATTAATGCCTCTTGAACTTAGTAAAAAGAAAGTTAAAGTTAATGTGGCAAGAGAGTGAGGAGTGAGTTAAAGTAAATGTTGTTTGCTGAAAATAATTTTCCTATTAAAACTGCTATTTAAAGTGCTGTTGCTAACTTCAAAATTAAAAGTTCTTAAGACTGAGGCTTATAAAGCAAATGATCACATTGTTGTCTGTAGTAAATTCTAAAAGGTGAGTCAGTTTCTTGCAATTTGGTCAGCATTGTGTTTCGCTGTAGTAAAAGTGAGAAAGCTGCAGTTGTGAAACGTTATATACTCATGTTTGCTAAGTGTTTGTCTATCTTGTGTATTAGAAGTGCATATTAATAGTAATGTTATAAAGACCATTCACTTTATGTAAGCCTGAAAGTAATAGGGTGTTTCGGTATCTCTTATAATTTTACAAATAGTTTGTGCTGTTCCAGTTGTTAGCTTCAATCTTAAAACATATGTGTGTGTCAGAGTTCATTGCACTCGCGTGTTGCCAAGTCTAGGTTGTGTTTGTCCGTTATAGTTACTTGTACCTACTTTCTTAAACGAGAATGTTAATCATTCTCTTGCGTAGTTAGGCTAGCGACCGTTTTCTTTATACGTTAAACAGTGCAGATAGGCAAAAATCTTGTTTGTTACCGTTCGAATATTTAAGTAATTCTGACTTTCATTTCCGATAAGCCACCTCCGTTAGGTACAACACGGTCAACGTAACAAAATTCCTCTCAGAGGGTAACACTGCTCTGTTGCTTTGTACCATAATTGCTTTTACAAAATAGTTTTATGTCACAACCTGTTTCTGACATTGAGGTTCAAATGGCTCTGAGCACTATGGGACTTAACAGCTGTGGTCATCAGTCCCCTAGAACTTAGAAATACTTAAACCTAACTAACCTAAGGACATCACACACATCCATGCCCGAGGCAGGATTCGAACCTGCGACCGTAGCAGTCGCGCGGGTCCGGACTGCGCGCCTAGAACCGCGAGACCACCGCGGCCGGCTGACATTGAGGTTATGGTACAGTAGTAGCAGACGGGAGTGTTATAAAGTCACTAATCTTTGACAATAATGCCCGCTTGTACCAGCAAAATTTTAATTTCTCAGTAACACATCCCTTCCTGAAAAAATTACCAGCTTTGCCACAAGTAAGTGTTAACTCGTTGGCGGCGGAAGCTTGAATAATTTGACGTGGAGCCCGTGAGCCCTGTCTTGACGAAGGGTTTAGTGGAACCCGGAAACGACGTGCTGTGAGGGAGACGTGAACGGATGAAGCTGAATTTTTCACCGCGGTGGTTATTCAAGTTTCACAGAATACGTTTACTCCCTAAGCCACTGTCAGTAACTTGTTAAATAAAGGACGACTTGCTCCGAGAGAATTATGAAATAGCTGCTAAATGATGCAAAGCGCTCCTTTGGGAGAGCTATAACGAATCCTATTTCCGTTTAGCTCTAGTATTTTACTGCAGTTATCACGAGGCGTAACGCGACGAATACTTCTTATTTATGTAAGAACGTTCTCGTTTAGGAACTTTAATTCGTTTAGTTTTATTTGAACCGCGAATGAAGAGAAAATGTTCCTGTTAATAAGAATATGCATTTTCATCAAGGTACATGTCGCATGAAGTCAGTTAAAGGAGACTGAAAACGGGGTCATGTGCTGTAGCCATGTATACTACGTTTATCGCCATTACCTGATTTAAGAAAACTGTTTAAGAATCATATGCGACACAGTGTTAAAGCAAAAGAAATATAGTTCTTAACGTTTGCACTTTAGACCTCACGTTTACTGAACAGTTTTTTCTTGATTTGGTCCATGCTACCATCTCTAAAAATATGGAAAGCAAAGAGCTCGTAGTAGATGTCTCTCACAGTAGCGAAGATGAACTAGTACTCGTGGTTCTTAACGTTTGCATTTGAAAGCCCATGTTTATTCGACTTTTTCTTCTTTTGGTCCATACTACATCCTCTCAAAGTATTCGACGTTTCCTTTTCGACACCCTGTATATCAGGGCAGTCCTGCCGTTAAAGGTACATTATAGGCTTGTAGTCTTCACGTAGTCTGTGGTTTATTTGTTAATAGTGATTGATGTTCTCTTCTCTATACTATAGTAGCAGATAATATCGTACCTGTTGCACAGAATATCTTAATACTACACAACGAACCAAAAAAGTTATAATTTCAGTTTGTTTGCCTCGGAAGGGGACATCCAATTCGACCTGCCGCCCCACACGGTGCGTGGGTGCAACTTCGAAATCTTCAATCGGAACCCCCGTCTTTTATTAAAGATTACGATTCCACTGCAAAATCTACATCCGTTTCGTCTGAAGCATTTTCTTCGTTTCGCCACAGATGGTGCTGTAAGCGGAGGAATAGAAATGGGTACACAATCATAATTTACGACTGATACTCAATGGCCCTTGAACATCCGGTGGCACGGGGGACCCACCTCCATGCTGAGAAGGTAAATCAGGCCAGTATTTCGCAACTTCTAATTGGAAACCCCATTCGCAACGTTGTATTCCTCCAACATATCGGACAGGGGACAACTCGAAGAGCCACGTGGCTGTACAATAGCGAATCACGACGTTTGCAAGCGGAGCTCACGTATCGTAGAAAAGACAGCAGCTCTGAATATTACAACACTTGTTTATTGCCTGCAGACCTATCTACCATTTGGAGAACAGACGTGCAAGTGGACGATGAATAATGTTGCAACAACAGAAGAATAAATGGAAATGATCATGGTTTCAAATTGTTCAAATGGCTCTGAGCACTGTGGGACTTAACATCTGAGGTCATCAGTCCCCTAGAACTTAGAACTACTTAAACCTAACTAAACTAAAGACATCACACACATCCATGCCCGAGGCAGGATTCGAACCTGCGACTGTAGCCATCGCGCGGTTCCAGACTGAAGCGCCTAGAAGCACTCCGTCACACCGGCCGGCTGATCATGATTTACAGAGAATGCAGGAGAAATGTTGAAGCTGCTGTTGTCTTGTATGCCGAGCGTTTTCCAGAGAAAGATCAGTCTCGTCCATTCTTTTACAAGGTTATGAAAGCCTTTATGTCTGATGGCAGCGCACAGGCCGCCAAAAGGTAACGAAGCAAACGTGATACAGGAGAAGCTAATGAAATGGCTGTACTGACGGCAGTGCAACACAACCCACGGATAAACGGCCTACGGTTACACCGCGATTCCGGTATGTCCGTAGGTCGTATTATCACAATATTACATTGTCATAAGTACCATACACACCACTTGTCCATAACCAGGTCGTGTTTTGTGAATGGGCTTATCAACAGATGCGAACTATCTCCCTGTGAGTCTACATTCACATACCATGGTAGCGTTGATTGGCATCAGATATATTATTGGAGTGTAGACAATCATCACTGGTTTCGGCAAGTTGACCATCTACATCCTTGGTCGGTTAACGTATGGTGTGGCATCGTGGGGAACCAACTCATTGATCCGTATTTTATCGACGGCACTTTGAATGGGCGCAAATATTGAATGTTTTTGGAACAGGAATTAGCGGTACTGCTGCAAGATGCTTGCCTGGATCTTCGACAACGTATGTGGTTTCAGCATGAGGGTTGCGCAGCGCGTTACGCAACTTAAGCACGGGAGGTATTAGACCGTGTTTACAAAAATGGCTCTAAGCACTATGGGACTTAACTTCTGAGGCCATCAGTCCCCTAGAACTTAGAACTACTTAAACCTAATTAACCTAAGGACATCACACACATCCATGCCCGAGGCAGGATTCGAACCTGCGACCGTAGCGGTCGCGCGGTTCCAGACTGTAGCGCCTAGAACCTCTCGGCCACCCTGGCCGGCCGTGTTTACATTAGTCGGTGGATCCGCATAGGTTGTCCTATTAATTGGCCCCCTAATTCGCCAGACTTTACGTCGCCGGATTTCTTTCTGTGGGGCTATTTAAAAGACGAGGTGCATCAGAGAGTCCGAACAGGCCATGAAGACATGGTCGACGGCATCAGAAACGCCTGTGATGACATTCCCGCAGATATGCTTCCGTCATGTGTACTGTTAGTTGAAAAGCGGATCACTAAGTGTACTGAAGTAGGCTGTACTACATTTGGATACTTTGTAAAGAAGAGTACCGTTCTCCTCGAGCCACAGCCATAGTGACACTTCGAGTAGTCCCTGTTCGATATGTCGGAGGAATACAACGTTGCGAATGGAGTTTTCAGTTAGAAGTTATGAAATACTGGCCTCTCCCACCCTCGCAGCATGGAGGTGAGGTCTCACGCGCCACTGGATATTCAAGGGCCGTAGAGAAGCATGTCGAAAATTACGATTATGTAGCCTTTTCTATTCCTCCGATTACAACGCCATATGTGGCGGGCGAAACGAAGAAAATAACGGTTCTTCAGACTAAACGTATGTAGATTTTTGCCGTTGAATCGTAATCTGCAATAAAAGACGGGAGTTCTCATTGAAGTTTTGAAAGTTGCCCTCCGCCACCCAGCGTGGGGTGGACAGGCGGGTCGAGTGTGATGTCGTTAAATGTCCTCCTCCGAGACAAACAAATTGGAATTATAACATTTTTTGATCCGACGTAAAGTTTTCGAGATATTTCAATCTCTTCAGTTAAATCGAAAACCCTGCCTACGAATAAATTAGCATGTGAATTATGGTTCAGAACCCACGTAAAACTGTAGGTCCTACTTTAAATGGCTTAGTTAATCATTTCGCAACTCGAGTGTAGGCAACGGCATTTCACTTTCAGTAGGGCCCTGCACCACGTGGTGTTCAACACTCAGGTTAAGACAACTTCTACTTTCTTCACTAGAACTTTTGGGTGTGCGTCGTATTTGAAACGTTTTTGTGCGGCGAGGTAATGAAGCAACAACTTTCTTAAGCAGAGTGATATAACTCTTTGAACAGAATCAGATCGCTTGAAGATGCGAGTGCAATAATATGACACACGTAACATTTGTTAACAAAACTGGTTTGTTTTGGAAATCAGTTTTATGCAAACAGAATTAGTTTATTTTTATATTTCCCCAGACATGTTTCGGCACCAATGTGTCACCTTCTGTGGGCAAATTTTTTTTTATTTCTGTGAAGTACAGTATCACGTTTGTAATAACTTAACTACTGTAGCCCTAAGAAATAAAATATTTGCAATTTGCTCGTTTTGTTTGGCACTCATCTTAAAATTACATAAATAATTGAACTGTATTATTATACATCGATTTTGGTGCTCGTTTTCGTCGTTTTTTTTGACAGATTGTCATCTGCAAACTAGCCGTGAAGAAAATTATTTTATATTTGTGGAGAGCTGTTTCGAGGGTAGAGGTTATGTACGTTTTTGTACTTACATTTTCCGTCCTGTTTCATGTCCGTGGTTGGTGTCTCGATCAGCTACTATTTAGTGCATTCCTTTCACTCAGTTTTTCTTAAATTTCCGCTCACTACTTCACCGCACATGCACTTAAAAGAGGAGCTTCAAACCTTAGTAAAATGAGTAACACTTGTTGTTGAACATACAGCCAACATAGATGCTGGAAGAAAGTGTTCTAAAAGTCAAGTTCCTCTTACGTGGATCAAATCCCATTACGCGACAGTGAAGGGAAAAAAAGCACACTGCCGGCAAACCTGGGACTAACATTCTGATTCGTTTTTGCAAAATGTTCCTGGAAACGGTTCGTAAGCACTGTATCACCGCTTATTCCATTTTTCAAAAGACGTAATTGTTTCAGTATTTCTAAAGCTTTATCTGCAGGTATAAAAATAGTACGAAATAGTAGACGTAGGGTGGTCTATCACGTTCTGAAAACTTTGTCGACATCTTGATTCGTTATTATAAATGACCATATTGCATAGGACACTTTGAATGAAACTGTTTCGTCTTGTGTAAGCAGTACACACCTTGTTAATATTTATTTGAACACACACACTGAGTACGTTGTTACAATACTGTTGTTCTTGAGTTAATTACTGATTTTTTGAGAGAATACGTGACATTATTTTAACTGAAACATCGTATTGTTATTTGAGAAGAAAGTATTTTTGTGTACTTTGTGTTCCATGGTTCTTGCTTTATTACACAGGGTGAGGACTTAACGTAAGGATCTCAATCAACGACTACGGGTTGAAACGTCCCCTCAGAAAAATTATTGAATTTCTGTGCTGGAAAACCTCTACGTTATTTGATTTTCAAACAGCTGAGCAAAACTGAACGTACTCAGACATTCACTAAACTGACATACAATATTTTTAGCGCAACGCAATCTGCCTTTCAATAATCCCTACAAAAGAATGGCCCTGCCTAACAATAACCTATACCTTTCACGAATCACTTACCTCCCAAAAATCTTCGTTACTCAAACTACTGCAACACAGCGAGCGCCAATACTGCCAGCTAAATAAAAGATTCTAACTACTGAAGGCACTAACTACTGATAGGCATAGTCAGCAAATGAAAGATTCTGATAGAGAACAAACAATGTATTTACCTTAATAATATTCCAAAGTCATCATATATATATATATATATATATATATATATATATATATATATTTATTTATCAGTTCATGATATCCAACATTACAAATTTACTCTTTCTGATGGACACACGTCCAGATCGTCCGCTCTCAAAACTCTGTCATCTCTCTCCCCACATCCACCACCGCTGGCGGCTCACCTCCAACTGCGCAACGCTACAAGCTGTTCACATCCAACTGCCCAACACTACAATGCCAAATATTCCAACAATGCAAACCGGCCACAGACTGCACACAGCACAGTCAGTGATTTTCATACAGAGCGCTACGTGGCGTTACCAACATAAAAACCTAAACAGCCTCCTTACAGGGTATTTATTTAAAATACCATGTAATTTCAGGATTCAAACAGTAAAGAATTCGTATTATCTTTCTTTTTATGTAGTTATATCTTCCACGCCAAGTGTAAAACTGTTGCCTGAATTAAAAAAATACTGTAAATATACAAACTCAATTGAAATTATTGCTTTGCGCACTAACTGGAATGATTCAAATGGCTCTGAGCACTATGGGACTCAACTGCTGAGGTCATAAGTCCCCTAGAACTTAGAACTACTTAAACCTAACTAACCTAAGGACAACACACACATCCATGCCCAAGGCAGGATTCGAACCTGCGACCGTAGCGGTCGCGCGGTTCCAGACTGTAGCGCCAGAACCGCTCGGCCACCAGCGGCCGGCACACTAACTGGAACTTATTAATAAACGCAGTTGAACGGTTTTAAGCCATCGGCGCACTCTACGCAGTTATCAGCAGTCTCAAGTGTGTATTTCGTGGAGCCTTAGTCGCACTACGACCTCGTACGCCAAAAATCGTAAGGGTAACAAAATGAAGGAAGAAAGAAAAATTAGAGTTCTACGTCTCTGCACTGACCTGATCAATAGGAAGCATTAACTACACATATTTGGTGAAACAGAATTTTCATCTTTTTGCAACTATCTGTAAATTCGCTTTAAGCGTTTCAAATACAAGACGGAAAGCTTAAGTCTGAAAGTGTGAACAAGGATTTGAATCCAGATCCTGCAAACTGTAAATCTATTGCCTTAATCACTATGCCACGTTGCCTTGCAGTGTGAGGTTACAGCATAATGTTTAAGACAAGACAAACAATAACAGCCGCCAACGCCCTAACTAAACTTTGCAGCTGTTACGAGAATAATACAATAGGCCGATGCCTAAAGTAATTATTAAATGTTTCTTCAACTCGAATGTTGGTTTTATCATTGCAGTGCTTGCAAGTCAAGGGCACAAGGGACATCTTGGTTATGGATTCATCTAACGTATGATCTGACATACCGATTTATAAACGGACCTACAGTTTAATGCGGATTCCGAACCATGGTGCAACCCGACATTTTTCACATGAACAAATTGTTACCAGAAATGAAAGAAGAGAAAACACTCGCTGAGAATAGCTAAATACTGTCAGCCGGCCGGAGTGGCCGTGAGGTTCTAGGCGCTACAGTCTGGAACCGCGAGACTGCTACGGTAGTAGGTTCGAATCCTGCCTCGGGCATGGATGTGTGTGATGTCCTTAGGTTTAAGTAGTTCTAAGTTCTAGGGGACTGATGACCTCAGAAGTTAAGTCCCATAGTGCTCAGAGCCATTTGATCCATTTTGAACTAAATACTGTCAGCAAGACACAAATAATCAGTGACACTAGCTAGCAGTAGGGATCAAAATGGCTCTGAGCAATATGGGACTTAACTTCTGAGGTCATCAGTCCCCTAGAACTACTTAAACCTAACTAACCTAAGGACAGCACACACATCCATGCCCGAGGCAGGATTCGAACCTTGCGACCGTAGCGGTCTCGCGGCTCCAGACTGTACTAGCAGTAGGGACTGATTTATTTCAAGGGGGAAAGTTGAAAATATGTGCCGGACCGGTATTCGAACTTACTAAGCAGATGCACTGACCACTGCGCCATCTGGACACAGCGGTCCTCTCAACTACCCTAGTGCGCTTCCCGTCAGTCCCAAATTCTTAACTTACCCACACACTACTGATGTAGTGCCCATTGCCTATCATCCTTATTACTCGCGGCTTTCCGCCGATTCCTGTAAGAGCTCGAGCGTGCTATGCATCTGCACTGAAGTGATCGATTGGTCGTCCGCGCCTTAATTACATATGCGGTGTCTGTTCCTTCGGGCCGGCCGAGGTGGCCGAGCGGTTCCAGGGACTAAAGTCTGGAACCGCGCGACCGCTACGGTAGTAGGTTCGAATCCTGCCTCGGGCATGGATGTGTGTGATGTCCTTAGGTTAGTTAGGATTAAGTAGTTCTAAGTTCTAGGGGACTGATGATCTCAGAAGTTAGCCTACCGAAGTGGCCGTGCGGTTCTAGGCGCTGCAGTCTGGAACCGTGAGGCCGCTACGGTCGCAGGTTCGAATCCTGCCCCGGGCATGGATGTGTGTGATGTCCTTAGGTTAGTTAGGTTTAACTAGTTCTCAGTTCTAGGGGACTAATGACCTTAGAAGTTGAGTCCCATAGTGCTCAGAGCCATTTGAACCATCTCAGAAGTTAAGTCCCACAGTGCTCAGAGCCATTTGAACCATTTTTTTTGTTCCTTCGGATATGTGCGCAAGAACAGATACGACATGGGACTACTGTAAATATTGTTATCACTTGGCTGCTGCAAATCGTTAATTAGTTACACTGTGTTTTGATAACAGGAAACTAAATTAAAGCTAAATCCCTTCATAAGAAAACCACTAAAATTCAGTTTTGAGAATTATCTATCAATTTTTTAACGCTAAGAACTTACAGCTAAAAGTTAAAGTTTTACAAAAACACTTTTATTGATTAAATGAAAATGGCGTGCTTTTGTAGTACAAACCGTCTGAAACCCTGCTACATCTCCACTATTCCTACACCGTACTAAACTATCTGCGCGATCAGTCCAGGAGGATTGCGTCATGTCGACCGACCGGTCAACTGGCGCCATGAGGATGCGGTCTGAAGGAGACATGGGATCAGCACGCCGCTCTCCCGGCCGTTATTCGCTTTCTACGCCTTCGAGCCGCTACTTCTCAAAGAGCTAGCTTCTCAGTTGGCATCAGGTGGCTGAATGCACCCCGTTCCAATCCTTCCATCAAGCGAAAGTCCGTGGCAGTACGAGGAAATGAAACCGGCTGCTTCACATGGCAATCCAGGGCGCTGAGCGGTCGCTCACGGAGGACATTCCTACATTGTATATGGACAAAAATTAGAGCTGTAATCAAACGCCGCGCGGGATTAGCCGAGCGGTCTAGGGCGCTGCAGTCATGGATTGTGTGGCTGGTCCCGGCGGAGGTTCGGGTCCTCCCTCGGGCATGGGCGTGTATGTTTGTCCTTAGGATAATTTAGGTTAAGTAGTGTGTAAGCTTAGGGACCGATGACCTTAGCAGTTAAGTCCCATAAGATTCCACACACATTTGAACATTTTGTAATCAAAAGGAAACTCACTCCCTTTCTATGACTATCCAAATCGAAACAATTCATTTTTCTTCGTCCTCATCCACTCTTCTCCTCTCCTTCTTCCCCTTTTCTATTTCGTTTCTCATTTTTCCGTCCCGTCACAAAACTGAGCCATTGTGGAAAACGGCGTCCAGGCCATGCGCTTCGGCTGACAGTGGGAAGAACAAGCTGTCAAGAAAAAATTGATGCACAAAAAGATAGCAATTTGCTGCAAAGATTGGTTGTAGCGCGCAGGTGAGAAATATTATCACTGCATTTGCAAACAGTCGGTGGGAGAATTTTTTAAACTGTTAAGGAAACAAAAACTGTTCAGAGAAACGTAGTGTTGTAGAAGAGCCGTGTAAAATCGTGCTGACAGGAAAGTAATTGTTTCGGGATACAGGTTGGCGTACCGGTGGATGTGAGCGCCCGGCGTCTCTTTGAGTGCGGCGTCGCGGACAAAGCACGCGGACTGCGGCGGCGCCAAGGCCCGCCGGAAACACGTCGCCCGCCTCAGCTCGCCGCTGCCCCCCTGGTCCCCTGTCCACCGGTTCTGCCTCGAATGTTGATCGCCGCGTCGCGCCACACCGTACGGCCGCGACTGACCGCGGACCGACCGCGACGGAAAATCGATCCGGCAGCGCGCCCCCTCCCCCACCCCTTGGCAGCACGGGGTGGGCGGCCAGCCTGCGCCCCGCCGGACTTCCACAGGCTGCCAGGACGCCGCCACCTGCGGCCACCCGTCGTCTCTGCCGTTCCGGTAAACACCGCCGACGTCGCGTGTGAGCCAAGCGGCGGCACGTCGGACAGCGTCGGAAGGCACCGTGCAACAAACGTGATTACACCACAGCTGGCCATGTTCACCCAGCGAGCTACACATAGTCTTCAAAATGAGAATAGGCGTGTCGCGAAATGTAATATTCTTGACAAAACACTGCAAGAGTGTTTGGCCGTATCTCGGTATCCAGTTGAGATGGGTCGTTCGCGAACTAACGGGACCAAAGGAACGGTTCATCAAGATGAACGGAACGAGCGATGAACGAATTCTAAGGAACGGTCTTTCATAGTTCATTTCGGTCGCGGTTTTCTACTTACAGTTCCCGGGAACGGGAAACGGCCGGTCCCCTTCCAGCCTCGGTCCGTTCCCGTCGGTCTCAAAAAATATGGTTCAAATGGCTCAGAGCACTATGGGACTTAACATCTATGGTCATCAGTCCCCTAGAACTTAGAACTACGTAAACCTAATTAACCTAAGGACATCACACAACAACCAGTCATCACGGGGGCAGAGAAAATCCATGACCCCGCCGGGAATCGAACCCGGGAACCCGGGCGCGGGAAGCGAGAACGCTACGGCACGACAACGAGCTGCGGACCCGTCGGTCTCGGTCGCGGTTTTCTACATATACCGGGTGATCAAAAAGTTAGTATAAATTTGAAAACTTAATAAATCACGGAATAATGTAGATAGAGAGGTAAAAATTGACACACATGCTTGGAATGACATGGGGTTTTATTAGAACAAAAAAAAAAAAAAACGATGTTCACAAAATGTCCGACAGATGGCGCTGGACAGCAAAACGTAACTGCTACCGTGGTGGGTGAGAGGTACGCCGATATGTTACAGAATCGCATCATCCCCAGCCTGGCTGACAAACACCTGCTGGAACGTACGATCTTTATGCAGGATGGCGTTCCACCTCATATTGCTAGACGCACGAAAGATCTCTTGCGCGCGTCGTTCGGTGATGATCGTGTGCTCAGCCCCCACTTTCGTCATGCTTGGCCCCGCAGGTCCCCAGACCTCTGTCTGTGCTATTATTGGCTTTGGGGTTACCTGAAGTCGCAAGTGTATCGTGATCGACCGACATCTCTAGGGATGCTGAAAGACAACATCCGACGCCAATGCCTCACCATAACCCCGGACATGCTTTACAGTGCTGTTCACAACATTATTCCTCGACTACAGCTATTGTTGAGGAATGATGGTGGTCATATTGAGCTTTTCCTGTAAAGAACATCATCTTTGCTTTGTCTTACTTTGTTATGCTAAGTATTGCTATTCTGATCAGATGAGCTTTTGTATTTTTTTTCTAGTAAAACCCCATGTCATTCCAAGCATGTGCGTCAATTTGTACCTCTCTATCTACATTATTCCGTGATTTATTCAGTTTTCTAATTTATGCTGACTTTTTGATCACCTGGTAGTTCCCAGGAACGGGAAACGGTCGGTTTCGTTCCAGCCTAGATCCCGGTCCCGTTCCCGTCGGTCTCGGTCTTGGTCTCGTTCGGCCGGACTCGTCCCTCTTAGCGTGGCCACTCGTTGCAGTTCCACTTCCGACTGCTCCTAGTTAGTTCAGTATCGAGTTGTTTTTCGTTTCGTTCGCCCATTCTAGATCTGTTTCAAACCTTTTTTGAACTCTAAACTTCTGGTTCTTTTCGTATTCTATTCAGCATCCATGACCAGTAATTAAAAGGTATTTTATAATTGACGTAAATTACATAAAATTACTTGGTATGTAATACATACATCTTTTCAGGTAACAGAACAGCATATCAGCTTACTTCACTATTTCGATAAACAGCAGAAGAAATATTTGTAAAAAGGCAAGATGTTATCATTACACACGCAAAAGAAGTGGCCATTTTCCGCCTTTTTTTTGATCCAAGGTAAAAGAGCATGTTCATTGTTATGGAAGGCAGGCCAGCTTACAACCGAATGAAGTCCGCGTTCCATAATCGAGGGTATCGTGTCACATTTTGCAAAGAGAATATGATAACTTCTACAATATTATTTCAGTGTTACACGGTGGCGCACGAAAACTCGTCCCTGAGTACTAGACTACCCATTGTCGCCTACCAATCGTCACCTATTGTTTCGAACTTGTTGTTTGCATTACCTTATTTGCTATTTCTTCACTGCCTGATTATTACTTGTTCGTCTATTCTGCTCGTAGTGTAATTGGCCAGCAGTCTGTACTCGGGGCCGGTTTTCGTGCTCCACTTTATATTATTTCACTGCGATCAGCCACAAAACGCTACAGTTGGCTAAACGAGAGGTTTTGCAGAATCACGAAAATTACAAGTGTGTGAGAATTCTGTTATGAATAAAAACTCTGTACTCCAGGGCGGAGACAAGTGCCCCCTCTTGGAGCCTTCCTTCTTCAGTCACCTATGCTACTAACTTTCAGTTTTTCGTAAGAATCGTAAGAACCGTATACCAAGCACAAATGAACGGTGAACGAGTAAACATGAACGGTTCCCAAAAAAGAGAGATCACGAATGAACTAGTTCCCAAGGATCAACGGGTTTACCCATCACTAGTATCCAGGCACCATGACACCATACAGGAGGCGTAAAAGGTTCATTTGATTTCACAGTGATATAAAGGGTTTCTGATGATGGGGACAAAATGCAGGAAACTATCCGTGAGGTGATTAGGAGCAAAACAAGGTCATGTGGACATCTGGCCAGAAATACACTGAGGTGACGAAAGTCATGCTATATCCTATAATATCATGTCGGACCCCGTTTTGCCCAACATAGTGCAGCATCTCGACGTGGCATGGACTCAACAAGTCGTTCCCCCTATAGAAATACTGAGCCACGCTGCCTCAATAACCGCCACTGTTTGGGAACATGAAGTCCATGAACGGCTGTAAATGGTCTACAAGAAGCTGAACATAACCATTTCCTGTCAATGATCGGTTCAGTTGGACCAGGGGACCCTGTCGATTCCGTGTAAACATAGCCAACACCATTGTGGAGCCAACACCAGCTTGGACAGCGCCTTGTTGACAACTGAGGTCCGTGGCTTCATGCAGTCTGCGCCACACTCGAACCTTCCCATCAGTCCATACCAAATGAAATCGGGGTTCATCTGACAAGCCCACGGTTTTCCAGTCGTCTAGGGTTCAACTGATACGGTCACAAGCCCAGGAGAGGCGCTACACGCCAAATTTCGCCACATGTTTTAACGGACACGTTCGCCATACGTCCCACATTGATTTGTGCGATTATCTCCCGTACTGTAGCATGCCTGTTAACACTGACAGCCGCGCGGGATTACGCGAGCGGTCTGAGGCGCTGGAGTCATGGACTGTGCGGCTGATACCGGCGGAGGTTCGAGTCCTCCCTCGGGCCTGGGTGTGTGTGTTTGTCATTAAGATAAATAGGTTAAGTACTGTGTAAGCTTAGGGACTGATGACCTTAGCAGTTAAGTCCCATAAGATGTCACACACATTTGAACATTTAACACTGACAACTCTACGTAAATGCCGCTACCCTCGTTCGTTAAGTGAAAGCCGTCGCCCACTACGTTGTCCGTGGTGAGAGATAATGTCCGAAACTTGGTATTCTCGGCACATTCTTGAGATTGTGGATCACAGAATACTGAATTCTGTAACGACTGCCAAAATGGAATGTCTCTTGCGTCTATCTCTAACTGTAGTTCTGTTTTCAAAATCTGTTAATTGCCGTCGTGCGGCCATAATCACGACAGAAACTTTTCCACATCAATCACCTGAGTGGAAATGACGGCTCCGCCAATGCCCTGTCCTTTTATACCTTCTGTACGCCATATTACCCCCATCTTTATATGCGCATATCACTATCACATGGCTGATGTCGCCTCAGTGTACATTCCAATGGAAGTACTCACTTGAACGTGGAGGTAAGATATTGAAAGCACACATGAGAACGCGGCAGGCAAGTGGGAACCTCCTGTCTGTGTTAGTGCTTAATCTCCACACTCAAGATGGCAGTTTTGCTACAACACAATCATGTAGTAGCCACATTACCCTTTTGATCACCAGAGACAGCTCTTCCAGCATAGGAAGCAGGGTCACTACCAGGAAGTGCAGATACGACTTGCCCCGGCGTCCTATAAACTGCACCCACTGAAATCTGCATCCAGTGAAATTTGCATCCACTAACCACCCATTCCAACTCCTTGACACGACAGGTCCTGGCATAGTGGGTGAAAATTCCACAGATTTGTGGTCAGTTGCAGTTTTCAAATATCCACTGGTCCCACGACGCAGTCTTCAATTATCCCCTCCCCTGATGTCTTGCTGCCACACTGGGGATTCTCCATAGCCTTCAGATGGGTGTGTTGACTCATGATATCGCCTCTGGTAAAGGTAGTCTCATACGTGTATAGGATGGATGACAGAAATCCGAATGCCATGGTGGTCTGTGCGATGAACCACAGAGGTAACCTTTTTTGTAATGACCTCTGTGTGCGTTGTGTGTGATACAGATAGTGGTAGTTGCCGTGGTTAATGTCCCACACTGGCGAGCCATCTTCAAAAGTGTATGTCTACCTTGGAACGTATTTCTGTACATATGTCCGTATGACTTGTTTTGATCTTTATCCCCTGAGGAACAGTCTCCTGCAGTTAACCCCGTCTCATAAATCAACCTTGTATACAACGTGAACCACTACTCCACCGACAAAATGTCGGAGGTCGTTCAAGGAGGTCAATGCAAACTGATAACGCACAAATCACTCAAATTTATGAACACTGTTCACCTGATGATGACACGGAGCTATTAGAAATCACCAGGTCAAAGGAGGCTTGAAATCATTTATGTTCATTTCAATTGCGAGTCGCCCGTTCCAGTCTCGTACATCTCCATTAGAATGGTGCAGTGCCTCTCTCAAGCCGCTCTGCATAGTTGAATTTTAAGGGTTTATGTTGCTTATTAACAGGGAGTAACGGGACTCTGTGACCACTCAGTACAGTAAAACCTTTTGGATAGTTTTTCTTTCGTAGTTTTGGGAGTCATTTTGAAGTGTATTTATTGCTTCATGTAAGTCTTTCTTCCATTTATACAGTTCCCGATCAGATTTGACAAAACAAAACTGGGTTTGTACATTGCTTAACACTAAGCTTCAAACATCATGAGTATTATTCAGTTTTATCTCCATTATTAACACTTAGGCTACTGCAAAAGCAACTGGTAATTATTATCGATAAATGAGTTACAAATTTGAGTGAATTGTGATTGGGGACAACTGTTTCAGAGTGTCTATAAAGAAAAAAATGAAATTTGCCTTACAAATTACGATCGTGCCGGATCGTGTTATTTGTTTACCGATGCAGCAACCAAGGTTCAAATGGCTCTGAGCACTATGGGACTTAACAGCTATGGGTATCAGTCCCCCAGAACTTAGAACTACTTAAACCTAACTAGCCTAAGGACAACACACAACACCCAGTCATCACGAGGCAGAGAAAATCCCTGACCCCGCCGGGAATCGAACCCGGGACCCCGTGCTCGGGAAGCGAGAACGCTACCGCGAGACCACGAGCTGCGGACCAGCACCGAAGGATGTGAGCCGGCCATGCTGCACATGCACAGTACGCCACGGCTCCGGCACGGGTGTACATATCTCCAGCCGCCTGGCGAACTACAAACTTCGCAGTTCTCAACATTTCTTTTTTTTTTTTTTTTTTTTAAAAAAAAAACCTTGTAGTGTGTCTGAGCAGCTAAAATTCTGACAAGGTCTTTCATATTTCGACTTGTCGGACTGGACCATACCTTTCTAAGAGGAATCATTATATTCTATACATTCCATATTTCTTTCAGTGAATCACTGAATATACATATAATAATAAATATCTACTGCTAAATTTTACAGCTTTGTTGACAGAAAAATGTTAAGAAGGAGAGCAAAGGGAGTTAAGAAGAAGTACAAGAAAAATCGGGGAACACAGAACCCTCTGCCACTATTCCGTTGCAGTAGTAATCAGCATTGCTCAAGATTGCTGACGATGCACTCTAAATTTATTTTCTTTTGTGTCTATAATAAAGTAATAGCGCACTGGAGCCTCAGCATTACCATTTGTGTTCCTGCGTCTAAAATTTTGTTGATGTGCTATTTAAACAATTGTTTATTTGAACTGAACACACAGTAGCACTGGTTAACGTACCCTTTAGTGTTCCACTCCGACTCATCATCATCATCATCTCATCTATCCGAACACGCAATGTGTGGTGAGCTTTCCTCGTCACTTCTCAGTTGTTGAACTCCTTCTCCAGGTCGTTCTGATGTTGCTGTTCTTCTTGTACGCATACGCTCCGAACCAAATTAATCTTGTTTAATTTTTTTACCAGATATACTGTCTCATACTTTGGCATTGATATATTTAAGTTGCCTATTGTAAAACTGAAACTGTAGTGTTCTTGATAGTCTACTGGCAAGAAACTTCCAACCTTTGGTACTGCACCTTCTGCGGCTCAAAGCATTCGACGATGGGACCAGCAATTTTTAGACACTGACTGTCGATGTAAGGAAAAATCCACAGGTCCTGCCGAGTGTCCTAGACGCGGAGCGCATTCAGTACATTTTTCCACGTAGTCTATAGAAATGTACTAACTCGTATCACCTGCGAGTTTGCCATTCCTCAAGTCTGTGCACGTCCTGTTTTGCGTTGACGCTAGTGTATCAAATCATACAATACCCAGTTACAACAAGCTCTTCGTGACTGTGATAGCCAACAACATGTACGATTGTGAGACTTCATTTAGGCCCTGCTGATGGAGGCAATAGTTTCCTTCCACTTTCAATGTCCAACATCGTTACATCAGCACAAACGGCTAAAAATTACTGACGTACGTAAAGTCGTTCATAATCAGCTCTATGTAAAAATGTAGGATCAAATAGCAGGTAAAAAATATTTAGACACCCTAATACACGCCGAAGAGTAAAGGTGTAGCTAACGCGTGAAGGCGAATATCACCATCTTGAGAACGTAATGGGCGCAATGTGAAACTGATTCATCCATGTACGGTTCGATAGGTAGAAAAAAAATGGTTCAAATGGCTCTGGGCACTATGGGGCTTAACATCTGAGGTCATCAGTCCCCTAGAACTTAAGAACTACTTAAACCTAACTAACCTAAGGACATCACACACATCCATGACCGAGGCAGGATTCGAACCTGCGACTGATGCGCCTAGAACCGCTCGGCCACACCGGCCGGCCGATAGGTAGACATACTGTATAAGAATATATAAGAATAAAAACACAGTATTGCAGTTTCACTGTTGTGGGCAAATTATGCCTGACATTATAGTTGTTAAGGCACAAAGCACACTGTAAAAAAATCAACAAATATGCTAGTTTCCTGAATACATCTGGTTATTGCAGATGACACAAGGATTTCCGAAGCTTGCTGCTATTTGTGCTTGGTGAGTCTGATACCGAACCTGTCTCGTACAGATTGTGTTGATTTCAAAGACTGGCTGTCAGGATCCAGGCTTTCCTGTACGCAGAACCTTGTTGTTGGGTTAAGGTATTGACACAGATATTAGAGACTACCCACAGTTTTCATGGCCTGTAATAGCTATGATGTTATCGAGTCAAAAATCAAGAACCACGCACGGGTATTCTGATGCACTTCTGGGAAATAAATGAGAACACAATTCAATACAACAAAGATATTAAGAGCGTGACTCCTCGGAACTATTGCAACTCCTAAAGCCTCAAGAATCATCAAATCCTACAGCAGATATAAGGAATTCTACTTATATGAAGATCTAATGCTCTTACAATGAGAGAACGAGGCTAAAATTAAAAAGTGATTAATATCATTACAGATGTGAAATGGGTGGAGGTACAAGCAGGAGAACAATATAGACAAGAGATTATAAAATAACTGCAGAAGTAAGGCTGTGTTCCCCCATACACACTCCCGAAGAGCTTCATCTGTATGCCCGACATCCAGCGGCGAGGGACACTGCATCGCAGCCGTACACTGACGCATATCACACACGGTATCTTCTGTCATCGTCGTTGTGAGGGCCACACACGTCATTGTAGCTTTGCATCACAGAGGTTGAGGTCTTCTGCCTGCTGGGTGTACACTGTGCGAAGAATAAATGACCGCCTCAACAAACTGTGAACTGGGCCATAAGGTACTCTCTAATAATTTTCGGGCATTGCCATATAAGGATAAGGCGAGAAACGCCTGCTTGAACGTAAATGCATATGCTAGCAAAACCTGCAAGTTGCGCTATTGTATTTGACACGAATGGCAATTTTATGAACACTTTGCAAGTGTCAGTCGTTGTCAGAACAGTGTTCTAAGTAGTAACGAGTTCATTATGTCGGAGCTAAATAAATCCGAACGTGGACAAATTGTTGGTGCCTGTATGGTGAGTGCTTCCGTAACGAAGGCAGCCGAAGTGTTTGGCTTTTCAAGAGGCACCGTGTCGAGGATTTATACCGCACACGGGGAAAGCGGAATAACATCGTCCGCTAAGTCCCAGAGCGGGCGGCAGTGTATGGTGAGTCATCTCGACAGACGGTCGGTGAAGAGGACTGCAACTAAAAATAAGATGACAGCTGCAGAAGTCACTGCAGGACTGGATGTCGCACTCGCGAATGCTCTCAGCAACAAAACAAGCTGCACAGAGCTCCAGAATCACGGGACTGCAGGGCGGCCTGGACGTCCAAAACCACCCATCAGTGATGCAAATGCCCGTAATAGGAAAATGTGGTGCCGAAGCTATAAAACTTGGGCAATCGAGCAGTGGAAGAAAATCATTTCGTCAGACTTTTCTCGTTTCACATTTTTTTCTAACTCCCGGTCGAGTTTACGTCCCAAGAGGGAAACATACCAGGTTTCGGTGGTGATTTGGGCAACCACACCGTTGTACTCTACGGGCTCCATAGTTACTCTGCAAGGCTGCATTACAGTCACGGATTATGTTGGCTGACAGGTCCTTCCCATGGTACAATGTTTGTTCCCCAATGGTGACGATGTATTCCAAGACGACAGAGGCTCGCAGCGTTCAGAACATGTTTTGTGGGCAGGTGGATGAAATGTAGCATATCCCCTGGCCACCACATCTCAATATCATTGAGCTTTTCCTGGTCTACTTTGGAGAGAAGTATGCATGATCGCTACCCACCTCCATCATCATTGGCTGAATTTGCTTTTATTTTACAGGAAGATTTATTTAAGATTCCTTAAAAACCTGTATTTATCCATTCCGAGACGACTGGAAGCTGTTCTGAACGCCAATGGGTTTCCTACACCGTATTAGAAAAGGTAAGGTGATGTGTGTTCAAGTGTTTCCATATTTTTATCCATCACCTGTATTTCTGGAAGATCAGTCATGGGTGTCCAGAGAACCGTCGGTTATTACCTGCTAAAAGTTGGCTCGGTTTGTTCCAGATTTACTGGAGTTGATCGATCAAGAATGGCACAAAGTTGGTGGTCTAGATATTAATGTACCAGCTGGCTCATGGGTAGAAATATCGAACGAGTCCGCATTGAAGCTTCTTCCTTGCGAGCGGTACTAAGAGCGACAATTACTTCGCTTTTCATGACTCACTTAACTCCATCAGTTCACGTGATGATTCTCCTTGTAGGAGTCTGGAGTAAAAAGGCACAAGGTATCGAAGCACGGTTTCAATCGTGCGTGTGGCATCATCTTATTTTGACGTTTGATGGCTACATAAGCTTTTCTTCATTTCGACTTGATAGCCTGTGTCCGTGGAATTGGACCAGTGTGTATCAACCGTCTGGCAGAGTTTCTTTCCGTTTACGATAGTTTAGCAGCAACCACGAATATCTACTTCACTTCATCAGACCGTGTTCTCTGTATTTCTGTTTAGTCCATTAAATTCATATGACGACAGTGAACTGGGATGGATGAGCAACCGGCATGTGCCAGAAGCGCAGGCAATCACTGATTATAAAAGCTGTCTGCCGCATAACTTTCTCCTGTGATCACGCACCGTCCTCGTATTAGCTGCTGTAATACCCAGCCACTATACAATCACCGTCTCAAATACGGGTATCCCAGGACAAGGAGGTTATATCACAGCTATCGTAATGCAAAGAGGCTATAACAAGGCCATCTCAGTGCGAGGAGGACGTCAGAGGATTGTTGAAATGTCAATTGACTTGATGAAACACGGTTGGTTCGAACAGATTCATGCGCTAATTTTAATAATTAACAGCCTCAGTTGCACCGTTTACCTAGTATTTACCTATGTTTCAGTCGGGATAACCCAACCTTCTTCAGAATAACGTAACTACCGTTTGGAGTTCCAGTACAGCACTAGTGGCTGCCGCATGATTTATGGATTTGTAGTTTTAGCTTAACGATGTCCACTACGGACAAACGGTAGTTACTGTTATTCTGAAGAAGGTTGGGTTATCCCGACTGAAACCTAAGTAAATTCTATGTAAACGGTGCAACTGAGACTCTTAATTATTAAAATTAAAATTAATATTTACACAGTTGCTGACAGGGCCGCGAAATTTTGAAGATATGGATTCGTGGGTATTTTACGTTAATTTATGTATCCATCGCGGATCGTATTCAGGGAGCAGCACAATGAAAGGGCATGCAAGTTGTGAACCACATACACAAAGCATGAGATTGAAGCAGTAGCACTTGGTTGATTTCTGTAACACAATCTCTTTGTGGATTGGATATATTTATAATTTTCGCCTTTGTAGTAAACAGAGACGGGTTCATTATTTATTTGTATTTTATGCCACTGTAGCGGCAGTCACGAAAAAAGGCACCTCAAGGTCATCCCACCGTCCTACAGCATTGTCAGTTAGTGATAAATCCCAAGCTACTAAAAATCCGAAAAAAATATTACATATCTCAGATTTTAGTCTAGAACATGATGGAGCACTTTCCAAACGAAAATGCTTGCCCTCTGGTTAGAAAAATAACTAAAGTTACGAAAAATTGCGAACAAAAATATTTCTTACTCCAACCTGTGGAGAAGCAGACATATTTCGACTGAAAATAATATATGAACATCCTCAAAGTTTATAGGTGCGTATGATACATATTTTATTGTGAAAACACAAAATTACTCCGAGATAAAAAATAAAATACCGTAAAAGGTGTGCAATTGTTCCGTCAGTGTGACGAATTTGAATTATTTTGGACTTCGTTGACACTTTCAGCGAGAAAGTTGTAAAAAAAAAAAGTGTGAAATTAATTTTAGTAACATCTGAGATATCATTACTGTATCGTGTCATGTATCGTGTCACTTACGAACGCATTTCATTTACGAGGAACTCCGTGCGCGACAGCGCGCGAGCACTGGTAAGCCGCTGCCAGGATTTTAGTTCCGGCGGCTCTTCTTAATACGAACCGATTATATTCCCTACTTCCGGAAAATTTTCTATTTGCCTCTACAACTAGCCTTCGTAACTGCACCCAGCAGCCATATCGCCGATACGTGCTATGCAGAAGTAACTGTATTTTCTTTCAGGCCAATATTTCTGTAGAAGTCGAGCAAAATATATTTTCGCTATGGTTTTGTGAAACAACAAGTTTTAGCGAAGTATATTAGAAGGCTATTGTCCTCAGCACGCAGAAAGTGCATTTTACACAAAAGAACGTAATGACTCTGCATGTCATTAAACATTTCTGGCTGAAAAACCAAGTGAGCAGATGAGACAAAGAACGGGGTTCTTTGATCCAGAATAACTAATTTTTTTCACGGAGAACACTCTGCATTTTTCTAGCCGTCGGATACTCTCTTCTGTCGTAGTGTTGACGTACAGTTCCACGCACTAACGTTTTAGTAAAATCGTCTAATGCTGTTAATTTCTGTTTTCATTTACATTCCTTTCTTGGAAAATCATAACATATGCACACATCTAGATATTCTGCCTATGTTACTGCACTATTAATATGGAATGCAGTCGATTCGAAAATACCACAAGATTTTGTTTTCATTTTATTAACTTGTGTGAGATTTATATTGCTCCTGGCTTGTCAAATGTCAAATGTGAGTGAATTTCTAAGGGACCAAACTGGTAAGGTCATCAGTCCCTAGACTTACACACTGCGTTAACTAACTTATGCTAAGAAGAACACGCACACCAATGCCCGAGGAAGGACTCGAACCTCCGGCGGGAGGGGCCGCGCAATCCGTGACAAGGCGCCTCGAACGAAAAAAGAAAAAAGTAACACATCCAACGCTCGATACGATAATTTCGAATTTTTTTAAATGTCTATTCTCACTTTACACACACCGACCGCACCACCACTACGCATGCGCCCTTGTTCCTGCATTTCGCTCATTATCAAACAAAGACTGAAATCACACGTGAACACGATATCTCTTGGAAACACAGAACATTCAACTGGCGCTGATCTACTGCACTTTTGATCCTAGCATTACCAAGGTAATATTTGTTACATGCAGTACCAAAAGGGGACAGGTTCAGAGGCCCAGAAAGAAATTGGCAATTTAATTCCTCATAACGCAAGTTTATTTTCTTCTAATAACACTGAGAACACTTAGAATTGCTTAGACATTTTTTGTATACTGGAAATAAAAAATTAAATTGTAGTAGGAACAGTATCAACAAATCATAAAATTCACTTTGTATAATATTTTTCTAGAAACGTTCTCAATTGTGTTTTTTCATGAAGCAAACAGAATTTACTGCCTCATTCTGAAACACATTTTTCACACAACACTGTCTTCTTGCTGTGTTTTCCATAGACGTGTTTCTGGCATTGACAGCAGGTAACAAGCTGATTTCCCCAACTTGTTGTACTTGATCTTTTTAGATGCAGCTTCTTGGCAGCAGAGGTGGCGCCGCCCATGTGTTCCTGGCTCTGCTGTTGATAGTGGAGGTTCCATAGTGCGGCTAAGCTTCCATTGTGCGATGCTTTCCATTGCTATTATTACTGGTTTCTGACGCCCGTACAAATTTCGGGCCCATTTGTCTACATAAGACAATATTAGTTCAAGACCTAAGTTACTGACAAAACCTCTTCTGCGGTTTAGCAAATTCTTTTCCAATTTGGAAAGTTGAGAAGGAAAATTCAATATGCATTTATTACTGCTATATCAATGAGTGTGTAGAAAAGGGCCATAGACCATCTTCTTATTGCTCTCTTTGAGCTGTAATGTCTTGCCATCTGGTCTACGGTGCTCATGCCTCCTTTTATATAATAAGAAAAAAGATTTATGTTAGTCTTTATTGACTCTTCACTGATCACTCCTCCTGAGTGATAAGTCGAAAGCATCAACAGCAGACGCTTTGCTTTCTCACTAACTGGAGTTGTTGCCAGAGTAACCGGTGGCCTCTGTGCCTGAGGGTCAGCATATGATGAGCGTACCCTGCAGTCGGTTGTAGTCTTCAGCTCTTCGGGTACGTGTCGTCTTTTCGACAGCAAAGTGCCAACAAGTGCGAGGTAAAAATCATTCCATAGAGCCACAAGAAGCTCAGCTGACGTGCAGTACTGATCCGTGGTAACAAAGCGGTCTGATTTCTCTATGGGCTTTATCAGTCTCTCTACAATATCCACTGGGTCATTTAGATGCTGTACATTTCCAGACTTTCCTGTACAGACGCCGATGCTGATCACATATCTAGTCTAAGAATCAGACAGAATTTTAATTAGCATGCCGTATTTTCCAGATTTTTCTCCTAGAAATATCTTGAATGGGCAGCGAACACGGAGCAAAGATGACTTCTCACTCACTGCGATTTTTAGACCTGGAATAAAACACAAAGGAAATGAAAAATTCAAGCTTTCAGAAATTCCCTACAGTGGAGCAAGCTTGTCAGTCTGGCAACGAATTTCTCCTGTGTTCTTACCACACCTCAGTATTTTAATCACTTTGAAAAATCGGGTGCGGCTCATTCATCCATGGTATATTTGTCGATCCTGAAGCACAGACCATAAATCTTCGACAGGTATCATATTGCCACGATTAGAACCCTTGATTGGTAAGAGCCCTATTTAACAAAATGGTCGTCTTCATCGGTGGGTTGAATACCCAGTCGAGAGGCCTCTTCATTTGAGTGTAGTTTTATTAGATTCATAACATGAGGTGTAAAAAAGAGCACCATAGCCCCTTTCGGAGACTCAGTTTTCCCTTGTTGTCTTAGCCCCATTCTTTCTCGCATTACATTTTGTACAAAACGCCGATGTTCTTAAGATGGTTCCATAAGTAACTCCCGTCTATTTTTGGCTATGAACTGATCACAGTTGGTATCATTAGCATCTGGTGGGTTGGGCTGAACCTCATCTTTGTTCACAGATGATGAATCAGTTCCAATTTCTTTCCAGATCATCATCCGCTTCACTTTCATCTAAATCTGGTTCCTGCAAGACCTCTTCAAGCACTCTTTCAACAGAACTGTCTTATAAACATTGCTTATTCATGTCACTTGTTCAACGGCAGCAGAAACAATGAAAATAAAATTGGTCGACTTCACAAAAATAAGTTCGTTTCGTCTTCAAAATTTAAAACCGAAGTCTCAACCACCTGAAATCTTTCCTTGGTATTACCAATGGAGGGAAAGGGGGGAGGTGTTCTAAGGCCATGAAGAATAAAATCAAATAAATAAATTTTAATTAATTTTAGTTAACAAATTTTATATTCACTCAATGAACAATTATCTTTTATTTCAAGTTCATACATCAAAGGATGTGAATGCAACAGAGAAATATTGTGTCAGTGGCCCTATGAAGCCCCGTCGGCAGTGTTAGGTTTAAGCGTGCATGCGGCAACAAAACGATGACGTGGGCGAATTACAGTGCTTGGTTTGCAGGGACCGGGTGTTACCTTGAGTTGTCTAATTTCGTGAAGGCCACTCCAGCCACTTTTATTTGTTTTATGTTCATTGTAACATAATGCAATACGTTTCGAACATGTTGTGCCCATGTTCTGGCGTTAACGGATATAGAAAATTGTTACATAAAAATAAATTGTCTTTCATCAGAATAACACAGAACTTCTTGTTTACTGTTCGCTACTGAAGGGGTTCTTTGGGGTAGTTTTTCGGAGGGAGGGTGGCAGTGGTTGGCCAGAAACTGATATCCAGCGATGTTTTCTCCTGGTGTTGAGCTGTCTCTCGTTTATTATGATCGCCGCCACAGCGTGAGTGGATTCGTATAGTTTTGCATCAGTTACACTACTGGCCATTAAAATTGCTACACCACGAAGATGGCGTGCTACAGACGCGAAATTTAACCGACAGGAAGAAGATGCTGTGATATGCAAATGATTAGCTTCTCAGAGCATTCACACAAGGTTGGCGCCGGAGACGACACCTACAACATGCTGCCATTTTGGTGTCTCCCTATCCCCTCCCCTCACAACCAAACGTTTCAGTTTCCAGTCCTACTACAGAATTTGTTGCACAAGACGGATCAGCAAGATCGGTCACTTCCACAGTCACATCCGCATAGGCATAGCTGGTCTTGTCGGAGTTGATAAGAGCACGTGAGCTATCGATAATTCTAAAATGCTTTATCGCTGCAATGCGAAAGGGAAAGAAGGATCTACACAAATTTAGATACGTAAAAATGACAGAACATATTAGAAGAGCTGACAGATCCACGACGTCCTGCAGTTGGACTCCAGCTAACTACCGGCAAATTATTTTGAGGTAATGTCGGTAAGGTGAAATGCATCATTAATACCATGCATATCTGATGTACACTGGGGTGCTGCAGTGAGTGTTTAATTTATCGTCAATCTAGTAATTGATTTTCTAAGTAACTTTATATTATTATTGACAGACAGAACACATTTGGTACTGAACACATTCCACGTTCCAAAATGGTTTACTATATCGTAATGGCGTAGTTTTAAATACTGAATTATGTCGCAGTCTTTAACTGCTAGCGTTAACCTTTCTGAAAGAATTTTCTGCGTTTTTCCATTGAAACCTAAACTACTACAGTTCACTAATACAGGCCCACAAACCATTTGCTCTGGGTGTAGCATACATAACTTGTGCTTCAAGTTCCTCACAGGAAACTTTTGTTTTCTTTATTTACTCTTACCCGAAACCCATTCGCGAGTTCAGTTACTCTAAGTAAAAACTTTATTTCCACCAGAATTTTAACAAGGGACTTTTGTAGCTAGTGTGCTCTTGCCCTATACAATCATACAAACGCTTGTCCAGCAGTAATGAAATCTTGCAAATTATTACTGCGTCAATGGAAGATCTCTATATGCATAAATTATTCCATAGTAGCATTCAAGTTTTGTGCAAATCGAACATATCAGTTCTCTCACATACATGTATATGAAAACGGAAAACTTACTTTCAAATGGTTCAAATGGCTCTGAGCACTATGGGGCTTAACTTCTGAGGTCATCAGTCCCCTAGAACTTAGAACTACTTAAACCTAACTAACCTAAGGACATCACACACATACATGCCCGAGGCAGGATTCGAACCTGCGACCGTAGCGGTCGCGCGGTTTCTGACTTTAGCGGCTAGAACCGCTCGGCCACACCGGCCGGCTAAACTTACTTTCAGCGGCAATAATTTTAGGAAAGCGTGTATTTAGTTCCTATAAGCAAGTGTACCCAACCTTTCGTTTTCCTTAAACGCAAAATGTGCTGGAAATATTTAACCCGTAGCGAAATTCACGCAGCGTTAGAATTTGACTTGTTGAAACTCGGTGCCGGGTCGGAGACTGAACGCGACCACTGTTTTTCGCGTCCCAGTGCTCTCGCCAATTAAGTCAAGATCCCCTCACGGACCAGCTGCAAATTAACACTGCATGCATTCCTGGTAAATACTGCACAGGATCTTCCTCGCAGGCGCGACTACAAGGGAGGGGAAGCGGAGGAGGTCATCGAGGTCACGACCGCACCCCGTCCCAGAAAACATTTTACTATAAGCGTTTAAATTTTTACGTATTTTATCAACCTACTTTCGTAGAATGAAGTAACGTGAAAACTTGAAGTCTCGAACAGGGCAACGAATTGTGGAAAATTACAAGCTATATCTGACACTTACATGCCCAAGGTATAGGTTTAATGTCTCCCTGGAACTAGGTTGAGTTAAGTAGTTGATGTACAGACATACTGAACCTAACTGGTTCATAATCCTGTTCTACCTTTTTTTTTATTCATTTGTATCCCAGATGTATATTACACTTATATTGGCAATATTACGTAACATTTTATACAACGACACATAGCGATTTTGTAATGTCCCTATGATGAAATGAAACGAAATTGTCTTCATATTTAATTAATGTAGTAATGGCAGGTTTTTAATTGATCCTAAGATATCTGTTGGCATGGAAGATTTACTCTGCAGTCTACCATTTAATAAATCTGGTTACGTTTTTCCTGCCGTGTTGCAGCTCTGTAGGTTAATATCTGTTTCATAGACATCATTCACATAATGTACGTCGAAACACATCCAGTAATATTGTTTTCATGTGACATTTATGATTAGATTTAATGTCACTACTGGTTTCCAAAGATATGTCGATGTTCTGGGTGTTATCTTTGTTGACCGATGCCTGCCAGTCTTGACTAGAATATACGACCTATAGTCTTTGAACTGCAGATTATCGTTGTTTTCCGTAATCTTTGACAACGCTGTGTTCGATATTCAACTTAATATATATCCGTTTGAGTTTGAAATAATCTGTTGTAACAGCTAAGGATTACATTTTATACAGTATTGTATTAGAGAAAATAATTTTAGTTCATCTGAGTTTATGGAGCAGTTGTATGAACATACATAGAATTTGATTCGAAGATAACGTATTCGTCACCCATCATTGTAAAGCTTTGTAAGAACTTTCTATTGTCTGTGTACACTACACACGTTTTTTCTGTTTCTAATTTTATAGTCCTTCTGTGAAGATGGTTGTTTAACCGAAAGCGGTAGAGAATAAAGGTGTATCTGTACAGCTGATGGCTCAGAGACGTATTTCTTCAAATATTTGACAGCTGCAAACAGTTACCTCATAAGACTTCTAACAGAGAACACTTTTCAGTTGCTTGTCTGAGGACTGGTCTACATGGGTGAGCTTGTGATGTAGATGGTTCCAAGAAACATTGTAGACTGGAAAAGGCGCCCATTTAAACACTCGCCACATCTGCTGTCTGTAACAATTGCATGATTCGTGAGTCTTACAAGTAGAGCAGGGAAAACACACAAGTTCTGTACGGCCAAACTGAATAGGGAAGATCTTCACTTTTTCGAACCCAGGTTCCATCGTCTGAAAGAAACAGCAACATCACCCCCCCTCCCCTCCTTCCTCTCTCCCACTTTCTACTCATATAGACGATCGCTTAACCATAGTGCTTAGACCTGTGTTCACAATTTTAGTGCACATACAGGGTGGGTAAAATAAAAGTGGCCTGGACGGCTGGAAACGATTGGACGCGAATGTATGCTTATAACCACACACGCCCGCCACGTGATCCACACCACTTCAGAGCGTGGTGAGAGCTGTGTCAATGTGAGTGGAGCAGTGCAAAGGAAACGATGGTGCACTGGAGTAGTAGGTGTTCGTGGTGGAAAGTTACGTAACCACAAGTCTTGGAAACATTGTGGTCAGTTGTTTGCTGATAAGTTTAATGGTGCCAAAGTGCCAGTAAAGAGTGCCTTGCAGAGCTCAGTCTGAAAATATGGTCACACAGGGTCTGTTTCGAACAAGTCTAAAAACACTCCGAAACGTGCATGCACACCAGAAAATGTGGCTGCAGTTCACCAAAAAATGCTTCTGAGTCACATCAAATCAACCCAACGCTTGTCGCAAGAGACCGGCATATCGCATCGAGCGTGTGGACGAATAATCCACCTGGACCTGCAGTCTGTTCGCGGCCCTAGCTGGTCACCCAGGCCGCATGATCTGTCACCACTACGCCACCCTGGCACAGTGAGTTTGCGCAACTGTACAGAACACCCTGGCACGCCTCCCTCCACAATCCGAATTCCCATTCACGCATCAGCCCACTTGTTGGTGTCCGCATAGGATACAGTGGCCGATGCACAGTGGCCAGCTTCGGCTGAAGTGCTGGGTGAGTTCTTTCATGCGTTTGCAAGGGAAGGTCGATAATGTTTGCCCTCTTTCGGCCTGTTGGCGATGACAGAAGCGAGGAGCACACCCTGTAATCTTTCTCAGACGATTTTAGAAGAACTACTTGGTAAAAAAAAAAAAAGTCATTTTTGCAATACAATGGAAAATCCAGGATGGAATGTAACAATATTATGAGAAGGAAAGTTGCTACTCACGATATAGAAGAGATGCTGAGTCGCAGATAGGCACAACAAAAAGACTCTCACAATTATAGCTTTCAGCCATTAAGGCTTTCGTCAACAATGTCACGAAGGCCTTAATGGCCGAAAGCTATAATTGTGACAGTCTTATTGTTGTGCCTGTCTGCGACTCAACGTCTCCGCTATATGGTGAGTAGCAACTTCCCTTTTCATTACATTTTTGCAAGACAGCTTTATATGTCAGCTTCATGGTGATCTGCCCATCACTTAGCTTAATAATCATAGTTGCTGTGATATTTGCATTTAAGCAAGGCAGTGTACGAAATTAGAAAAAATCAGCAGTGAAAAGGAGAGGTCGCTATGATTTTGCTTTTGGTGAATATTACATAATACGAGGCCTGTTCAGAAAGTAAGCTCCGATTGATTGCCAAATTGAAACCACAGTGAACATCAGAAATGTTTTACTTGTAACAATTAGCTACACCTTTCAGCTACTTCTCTACGTAGTCGCCGTTCTGACTTAGACTTTTGTCATAGAGTTGTACCAACTTTTGAATAGCCTCATCATAGAAGGCAGCCGCCAGTGCTTTCCGCAAATTCTCCACGCTGGCCTACAGCTCGTTGTCTGTGTCAAAATGTTGTCTTCAAAGACAGCGGTTCATGTGACCAGAGATGAAACTCAGGGGGAGACAATTGCGGACTGTATTGTGGGTAATCTCACATTTCCATTTGAAAACGATGCAGGAGCATCTTCATTGCCCCTGCAGAATGCGGCTGAGAATTGTCTTGAAGAAGAAACAGCACGACAGTTATGTAATGTTAGCTGCATAGCTTCAGGCGAAATTTCTCACCAGGCCCTCGTACTTGGCGGCAGACACTATTTTCTAGATATCTTTACGCACTCACTGCGAGCTCAGAAATGAGAAGAGCGACGTGATGCTAACTGGGGTTATACTAGAGACACTACCCAACACATCTGTGCAAAGCTTTATCGGATTTTCATAGTCGTTTCCATTTCGCGACCGATCGGAGCTTACTTTCTGAACGCCCCTCGTACGTTGCCGCGTATGAAATTGAAGTTTTCTTTAGACTTGGATGAAGGTATCTGTCTTTCACCAATCTCGAGAAAGCTAGTCTGATGTAGCGCACTCATATACGATCGCACGCACCAGCGATAAAGCCAAAGTAAAATATTCATAATATTCCTCGTATTTCATAAATGGTATGAGATATCGAAACGAGGCTTTGACAAACGATGGCACGCAAAGAAAAGAGTATTTACATATTAACAAAAGCAGAAATTACAGATCTTTTTGAGTGGTCACCGTGCAAGTGTGGGCGTGGGGGAGCTGCACTTAATTTTTACAAAAAAAAAAAAAAAAAAAAAAGTGATGTTGATTTAAGTTTAGAACGGCACTTCTCCAGCACTCACCATTTCCCCTACAGTGCCTGCTACTAACGCAGCACAACTATCGCTCTCCCCAGTTGTGCTGCTGATTACGCTACTGACACGTTGTTCTGAGCGCACTCTTTTTCCCCTAAACGCCAACAGCATTGCAGCCGCTCTCCAACTGTATTGTATTGATTCACCTCTGCATTTCTTGTGTTGTGGCCTGATATTTGTGAGTGTTTCGTATCGAGCAACTTAACCTCTTACCCGTGTTTACATTCCGCGCTGACCAGTTGCAGCTGTAGCGGCGCATCGAAAGCTAAGTACTAATTAATTGTTTGTGTATAGTAGTTTATTTAGGAACTTTAGTAGTCTTCAACCGGTGTTCTTGGTGTTTTCCGGTGAAATAACTTCAGAAGAAATTTTTGCGAACTGCTTTCAGTTTCGTTACTGTCATTAGACGTTTGATTTTCTTTCTGTGTTAGTATTTTGTTATATTCTCATTTGTTGTTGATTAATACTGTCAATAATAGTAGTTACTTCCCTTGTAGAGCAAGTTTGTCATTATTGTAGTCAGTTTTTAACATCTTCTTATTGTAGTAGCGGAACTTAGATAAAGTTGTTTTCTTGTTTCAATAATTGTAAAATTTTACCATGAGTGAGAAGTGTGGGCTTTGCCGTAGGTTCGTGAGTAGTGGATTGCGGTGTGAGACTTGTTCGAAGTATTTTCACTGGGGGGAATGCAGTGGGGAAGCCAGTGGGCATTCTGGTGAGATCCTCTCCTGGAACTGCAGGTTATGTAGCAAGAGTAAGTTGATAGAGGAGCAGGAGCGTAAGATCTGTGCCCTTCAGGTGCAGTTGAAAAACGCACAGGAGGAGCTAGATAGGATGAGGAGGGAGAGGGGGGTTGGGGAATGGGAGCTGGCTGTTGGCAAGAGATATGCTAGGAGAAGGAGATTTTCAGATAGTTTTACTATTGGTGTTTGTAATAGATATGACCAACTGTCAGAGTCTAGTGGAGAGGAATCTCTAGTAGCTGTAGATGTAGGAAGTATGCAGCAGACCTCAGCAGTTACGGTGGCTAGGACAGTTGCAAAGTCTAAGAGAAAGAAGAAGGTTCTGCTGTTAGGTAGTTCTCATGGTAGAGGTGTAGGTCAGCAGTTGCAGGAAGTTTTGGGGAGTGAGTACCAGGTCACCAGCATTGTGAAGCCTAATGCAGGATTGGCTCAGGTGACTTTTAACATAGGGGGGTTATGTAGGGATTTTACTAAAGAGGATCAGGTAGTGATTGTGGGTGGGGCTGGTAATAGTATTGATAGGGATGGGGAGTATGACATAGATGGTGACCTGGAAAAGATAGCCACTCAGACTGGCAACACGAATGTGCATTTCGTGGAACTGTTTCAGCGTCACGATCGGCCTCATCTTAATACAGCCGTCAGGCGTAATAACATGAGACTTGAGGGTGCGCTGATGACAGAAGGCATGAGTCACATTTCAGTGGTGTCGGTGGAGTCTATCAGTAGGACGGGTTTCACTAGACATGGCCTGCACCTCAACAGGTATGGGAAGGGGAGGTTGGCAAAACTTATAGGTGACAGCATAGGTGGGGGTGGTGGGATCACTCATGGGAAAATTCCGGTAGTTGTGGGTGTTAGAGCTGTACCTTTTTTAGATTGAAGTCAGCTGATAGGTATTCCTGCTTAAGGGAAGTCTCTCTAACAAAGAAACCACTCTCTACAAAGCTTGGGTATCCGATTAATGAGGGAATTAGTATATTTCATCAAAATATACAAGGTATTAGAGATAAAGTTAGTGAACTGCTTATAGATGTCGACTCTGAAATTATTGGTATATCTGAACACTTCTTAAATAAGGAGATAATTCAGAGGCTTCCTTTACCAGGATACAGGTTGGCTGGCAGCTTTTCTAGGAGCTCTTTGCGGTGTGGGGGAGTGGCCATGTATGTGAAAAACGGTATCCCATTTGAGTCAATTGATGTTTCAAAGTACTGCACCGAAAAGGTGTTTGAATGTTGTGCAGGTGTGGTTAAATTTAGTGGAGCTAAACTTCTTACTGTTGTTATTTATAGATCCCCAGACTCAGATTTCACAACATTTTTGCTAAAGCTAGAGGAGGTTCTTGGTTCACTTTATAGGAAATACAAAAAGTTAGTTATATGTGGTGACTTCAATATTAATTGTATAAGTGATTGTGCAAGGAAAAGGATGCTGGTAGACCTCCTTAATTCATATAATCTTATGCAAACCATATTCTTTCCAACGAGAGTGCAAGGGAACAGTAGAACAACCATAGACAATATTTTTGTTCATTCGTCATTATTAGAAGGGCATTCTGTTAGCAAAAAGGTGAATGGCCTTTCAGATCATGATGCACAAATTTTAAGTCTAAAAGTTTTTTGTGCTGCAACACATGTTAAATATAGTTACCAACGTTTTAGGAAAGCTGATCCAGTTGCTGTACAGACTTTTGTAAACCTTATCAAGGAACAAGAGTGGCAAGATGTTTATAGTGCTGATACAGTAGACGATAAATATAATGCTTTCCTCAAGACTTTTCTCGTGCTCTTTGAAAGTTGCTTTCCGTTAGAACGTTCAAAACAGGGTACTAGCACAAACAGGCAGCCTGGGTGGCTGACTAAAGGGATAAGAATATCTTGTAGAACAAAGTGGCAATTATATCAAAACGTTAGAATCAGTCAAAATCTAAATGCAGCAGCCCATTACAAACAGTATTGTAAGGTGCTTAAAAAAGTTATTAGGAAGGCAAAAAGTATGTGGTATGCAGATAGAATAGCTAAGTCTCAGGATAAAATTAAAACCATATGGTCAGTCGTAAAGGAAGTGGCTGGTCTGCAGAGACAGGTCGAGAATATAGAATCAGTGCGTAGTGGGGATGTCCGTGTTACTGATAAGTCGCATATATGTACAGTACTTAATAATCACTTTCTGAATATAGCAGGTGAACTAAATAGAAACCTAGTCCCAACAGGGAATCATATAGCGCTCTTAGAAAAAAGTGTTCCGAGACTGTTACCTGAAATGCTCCTCCATGATACTGACAAGAGGGAGATTGAGTTAATAATTAAATCACTAAAGACCAAGAACTCTCATGGATATGACGGGGTATCTAGCAGAATACTGAAGTATTGTTCCACGTATGTTAGCTCAGTACTTAGCCATATCTGTAACTTTTCCTTTAGGAGTGGTCGGTTTCCTGACCGATTAAAGTACTCGGTAGTGAAGCCACTTTATAAAAAGGGAGACAGGGATAATGTTGACAATTATAGACCTATTTCTATGCCATCAGTGTTTGCTAAAGTTATTGAGAGGGTTGTATATACAAGGTTACTGCAGCATTTAAATTCACATAATTTGCTGTCAAATGTACAGTTTGGTTTTAGAAACGGTTTAACAACTGAAAATGCTATAGTCTCTTTTCTCTGTGAGGTTTTGGACGGATTAAATAAAAGGTTGCGAACGTTAGGTGTTTTCTTTGATTTAACGAAGGCTTTTGACTGTGTTGACCACAAAATATTACTGCAGAAGTTGGAACATTATGGAGTAAGGGGAGTAGCTTACAACTGGTTCGCCTCCTACTTTAAGAACAGAAAGCAGAAGGTAATCCTCCGCAATATTGAGAGTGGTAATGATGTTCAGTCCCAATGGGGCACTGTTAAATGGGGCGTTCCCCAAGGGTCGGTGCTGGGGCCACTGCTGTTCCTTATTTATGTAAATGATATGCCTTCTAGTATTACAGGTGATTCAAAAATATTTCTGTTTGCTGATGACACCACCTTGGTAGTGAAGGATCTTGTGTGTAATATTGAAACATTATCAAATAATGTAGTTCATGATATAAGTTCGTGGCTTGTGGAAAATAATTTGATGCTAAATCACAGTAAGACTCAGTTTTTACAGTTTCTAACCCACAATTCAACAAGAACTGACATTTTAATCAGACAGGATGGGCATGTTATAAGCGAGACGGAACAGTTCAAGTTCCTAGGCGTACAGATAGATAGTAAGCTGTTGTGGAAAGCCCATGTTCAGGATCTTGTTCAGAAACTAAATGCCGCTTTATTTACCATTAGAACAGTATCTGAAATAAGTGACATTTCAACACGAAAAGTAGTATACTTCGCATATTTTCATACGCTTATGTCATATGGTATTATTTTTTGGGGTAATTCTTCTGATTCAAAAAGGGTATTTTTGGCTCAAAAACGGGCTGTTCGAGCTATGTATGGTGTAAGTTCGAAAACCTCTTGTCGACCCCTATTCAATAGTCTGGGAATTTTGACATTGCCCTCACAGTATGTATTTTCTTTAATGTCGTTTGTTGTTAGCAATATTAGCTTATTCCCAAGAGTTAGCAGCTTTCACTCAGTTAATACTCGGCAGAAATCAAATCTGCATGTGGAATGCACTTCCTTGACTCTTGTGCAGAAAGGAGTGCAGTATTCTGCTGCATCCATTTTCAATAAGCTACCACAAGAACTCAAAAATCTTAGCAGTAGCCCAAACACTTTTAAGTCTAAACTGAAGAGTTTCCTCATGGTTCACTCCTTCTATTCTGTCGAGGAGCTCCTGGAAGAGATACAAAATTAAGCAAATTCCAGTGTACATTTTTGATTTCTTTATTTAAACTAACGACTTGTCGCCTGAATATGTTTCTTATATTTCATTTTATCTGTTTCTACAATCGTGTTATAATTTCATGTATTGACTCGTTCCATGACCATGGAGACTTCTCCTAAATGTGGTCCCACGGAACAATAAATAAATAAATAAATAAATAAAAAATTAACACCTCAGCAATGAACGAAATGAGGGCTCCTGCCTGAAACCCAGGCATAGGCGTTTTAATCAAATGAAACCATATGGTTCAAGAGACATTTTCAAGCTACAGACATCTATGACGTTTAGGCCTATATGCAGACTGAAGCTATGAATGAAAATTTGTACTAAGGCCAGGATTCGAACCAAGGTCTCCTGCTCACTAGGCAGATGAGCTAACCACTACTTCACCTTGGCAGAGTGGCTTTGCACAGCTGCGCAGACTACCCTAACATGCCTCCCTGCTCAATCCAAATTCCCATTCACCCCTCAGCCCACTTGTTCGAGTTGCAGGGGAATACCAAGTGTGCTGAGGTGTGAATGGTAATTTGACTTGAGGAGGGATGCGTGCTAGCGCAGCCTGAGCAGTTGCGCTAAGCCACCTTGCTAAGGCGAAGTAGTGGTTAGCTCATCTGCCTAGTGGGCCAGAGACCCGGGTTATAACCCTGGCATTGGTACAAGTTTCATTCACAGCTTCAGTCTGCATATATACATAATTATATTCTTTCTCTACAGCTCCTCAAGGATAACACTGCAGTGATGCGTGAAATGTTATTGTTACTTAATTCTTGTAACTACTTACTCAGGTCCTGATTTCTTGGGTAAAAAATATTTGACTATCATCAAGAACTGATACTCGGTCAACGAATATACTTACTGACTGTTACCATTCAGTCACCTATTACCGCGCAGAATAACACTGGATTGACAGGTCACAATACAAAGCTCACTTATCAATTCAATGGTGGTCATCAATAACTCTCGCTGAGCTGCAATAACAACCGAAAATTCCTCTTTACTGGGGCGTACATAAGCTGTCACCTCACTCGTTTAGTAATAATAATAATAATAATAACAATCTGTTTACTCCAGTGCTTGGTAACCATTGCCACAAACTTCAAGATGATGTTATTCACTGAAATACATCATTTGCCGAAAATTTGAAAAGTACTATTGGTTCGCAATATATTTCATGTATAACATAGCAACAACCTTTAATAGTTTTGGTAACCTCACAAATTAGAAGATATAAAATCGAACTGTACATTCGCGGTCATCGGTATTTCACTTTAGGGGGGCTTGGTTTAGCTGTCCTCTTCCACGATGCAGGATATTACATTTAGCGAATCTCCCACACAAGCACGATATGTTAACACACGCATAGTGAAACACTGGTAATGAGATGTAAAGAACAGATTCGTCATTTAAATATGAAGTGACTGTGGCAATCACAGTGAGAACTATAATTAAACTTCCTTTGTTAGCAATTCAACAGGCTCGCTATTATGTCTTACAAGTATGCTACCTAACGGCTGACGTACACGAACAACACATTACTTTCTATGCATGTAATGAGCTTGACTCTCTTGCTAACAGCCCTAACACAAATACTGCTGAGTAACAGAACAGTTTTCAGTGTATTTACCTTAGTGTTCCCATCTGAACGACACAAATTTCTATGGTGGTTAGGATGATCTCAGAATGTATTATTGTTTACAATTATCTTGCATTAATCCATTTTTAATCAAAGCTTTTATTAACTCATACATCTACATAACTACTCTACAGCTCACAATGAAATACCTGGCAGACGGTTCATCGAACCACCTTTACGATACTTCTACACCGTTCCAGTCTATAACAGACCGCGGAAAAAACGAACGCTTTAATGTTTCCGTGCGAGCTCTGATTTCTCTTACTTTATTTTGATGATAATTTCTCCACATGTAAGTGGGCGCCAACAAAATATATTCACACTTCGAGAAGAAAGTTGGCGATTGAAATGACATGAGAAGGTCATGCCGTAGCGAAAAACGCCTTTGTTTTAATTGCTGCGACCCCAATTCGTCTATCATATCTGTGGCATTCTCTCCCTCATTTCGTAATGATACAAGAGCTGCCCTTCCTTGAGCTTTTTTTGATGTCCTCTGTCAACGCTATCTGATGCAGATCCAACACCGCACAGCAGTAATCCAGAAGAGGGCGCACAAGCGCAGCGAAAGCCGTCTCTTTACTAGACTTGTTACATTTTCTAAGTGTTCTGTAAGTAAATCGCAGTCTTTGGTCTGCTTGCCCCACACCATTATCTATGTGATCTTTCCAACTGGCGCACTGGCGGAGCTGCTGTGTAACATTGTACTTAGTGCTATTTATTTTGTCACTTTTTTGACGTAATTCACTATGCAAACATTACTACATACATGTAATCACTGACAGTGCCATATGGCGGCCTTGTAGCGTATGTGAGAATAGATTACCGTACTTTACAGCGATATTCACGATATTGACAGTGTGGTATCCGTTTGTTTCGCACTGGTACACATTAAATCTATTGCATTAGAAAAGGCTTAAGACTACTGGCTACGAGGCCACCATACTGTGACAAATCAGTGACTGGCAGCGGAAAATACAAATAAATAACTGTTCCACACAGTCACGTTTCCCTGACAGCCAGTATGGCCACAGTTAATTAAAGAGATCGTATCTTTCAAGACGGCGACACGCTAACCAAATATCGTATTTCTACGTGTAGGTGTGGTTTTAAAAGTATAAATCCCATTGAATGACTTTCTTCCCGCCCATTTTGTTGTCTCCCTCCTCCCTTCCCTCCCAACCTAACGTATCAGATTCCAGCAGTAATCCGGAAGAGGGCGCACAAACGTAGTGAAAGCAGTCTCTTTACTAGACTTGTTGCATTTTCTAGGTATCCCGCCAATAAATCACAGTCTTTGGTCTGCTTGCCCCACAGCATTATCTATGTGATCGTTCCAATTTAAGTTACTGTCAGCCGTAAGTATTTATAGGCGTTTACAGCATTTAGATTTGTGTGATTTATCGCGTAACTGAAATTTGCCGGATTTCTTTTACTACTCATGTGGTAATTGACAGCAGCATCTGCAAACAGTCTAAAGTGAGGTATTACGACACAGAAAGGAGCCCGTGACCACTGAAGTCACTGTATTTAAATTATTTTACTTCCAGTCTTTAGTCAAAGATCTCCAAAGAGACATGTTCTGAAACAGCGTTTCCTCTTCTTCTACTAGACAGTGCCACAGGTCACCTCAAAGTCGTAGTACAACATACATGTGCCACAATACACATAAATCACTTGGCAATGGCGGTTTAAAGCTTTGGAACTCCTTGTTGAGGCAGACAAACGGTGACTGGTAACAGTATACCTTATTTAATTGAGTATCAAGGAATCGTTTTTATTTTTAATCTTCTCATATGTGGCAATTGCGTCCCATGCTGACCCACATTTTATTACATTTCATTATACAGTATGGGAAGGCTTATGCAGCTTGACGCCAGCAAGCACATAAGATCGGTAGCAATGCCCATCCCATAAAACGACAGTCGGTCACAGAGCATGAATAGAGACACGAGTAGGGGTTGTGTCGCACTGGAGCGTAAGAGAATGCGGTGATTCACACTGAGTGACTCAGCGGCGAACGCATAGCATTGTTTGCCACTGTTAACTCTTTACATGTTTATGTACGCCTCCAAACAGACTGTCGAACAGCTACCTAACCACGATATCAGTGGCTTCAAGATCAAGCTCACATTGTTATTAGAATTTTGTACAGAGTTGTTAATCATTGGCCGATTACACTTACCAATCACAAACGCACCATTTGCAGATAAGCACGAAGCACTGAAGCAAGATTCAGGCAGTTTAGAAGGAACTATTAAGCAGTGCACTGAATAGTATTCAGACCGACAACACGTTCTTACTGTAAGTGGATATTTTATCTTATTCAACTTAATTGATAACATTATTAGGCCTTAGTAAACGTTTATGTGTGACCTTGCCTGGCCATTGGAATCGTGTGTTGATTTGTTAGCTTGCACTGGTTCTGGAGATTAGATTTCGCAAACTTAGATTCAAGTATTACCATTAGAATGGCTCTAAAAACTGTTACTTATCTTAGTTTGATTAAAAACAAGATGACTTCGTTTTATTTCGAGACTTACATTGAACTAGCTTTGAGACTTTCCCAGTCAAAAATATGTAATCCTGTTGTCACTCTCTGTAGTTGTTTTTCTGTTGTCAAAGTTCGACATGCAGACTGAATTCTAATATTCGTGTAACATTTTCCTTTAAAGAGAAACATTCAGTTTTTGACTATAGAGTATATATCGTAATACTAATTGTATTTCGTGAAAGCTGAAATCCAGACGAATTAGATGAATTTAATCTTTGGTCAAGTGTGCTACGACGATCAAATATTTCTTCTAGATACTTAAAAATCTGTGGGTTCACAAACTGAAAGAAATACAACCATAACCTTCACAGAAGCCTTCTCTTTTGAATATGGGATGTGTGTCTACAGACAAAGGAAAACAAGTCCGTTAGGCTGCTTTAATGTCAGTCTACCGCTCGTCTGTGCTGACTGCGGTACAAATTATAATATAAATACAGTATTTGCTTTTGGACCCTGAAGAACGCCAGTAAGGGTTTTATGCAACACTATAGACGTTCCGATATTGCTAAGTCTTTTGAAGGAGACGATGACGCACAACTCACTGAGCCTCTGATGAGCTCAATAACGGTAAATGCAGACTAAGCCATGTAATTAATAAGAAGCTAATAGGGTGCGGTTACTTTCTCTTACATCAAAGGCTTCTAGATCCCTATAAACGAAGCGCGCTAAATAAAAGCTCTTAACATATTATTAAATCAAAGCTTTGGAGAAAGTGGCTACAGCTGGAATGATCTCAAATTACCATGCGCAAGTAGTTATACAGAAAACAGAAAAAGTGTGCTTAACTCGAGTAGATACGACAAAACGTGCAGTCTGTTAAATAAGAGTCTGGTCAGGTTAACCAGAAGAAAAAAATATTTGACAACTAACGAAAACATATACATATATCACGTTCGAACAACAGAGAAATTCAACTACAATTAATATGTCCAGTCACCCGCAGCGTCGATAATTCCTTGGCATCTCCGAGGCATGCTTGAAAGAAAGTTTTCCGCGTAATCACGTGGAAGACATCTCCAAATGCGTAGAATTTGGGTTGACAGCTGTGTCAAAGTGAATAAATTTTTTTCCTTGCAACGTTTTTTTTTTTTTTTTTTTTTTGTTTAAGACTATACATTTTCAATAGAATCAGCTTCAGGCGACTGTGAGAGCCAATCCAGTGCCTGCACACCTTTCTCCTTTTTTCCTATCGCTGCAAAGCTTGCTGCGGTGCTTCAAATCATTGTCCTTCTGAAGAATCAAATCTTATATTTTCGATGAACAACCTTGGGCAGTCGGCATCATACATCGTTGATAAAATTCTGTGCGTTTAAATATCAGTCAAGAATGGGGGAATGGAATGTTTTATGGATATTGCATGAAGGACAAAGGTCCCATCGAGTGGGCTGTAAACGAACTGAGAGGATATCTTTTATCATCTGTGTGTTATGCCGACCAAACTCTTACGTGACAGACTGTATGATGCTTCTCAAGTGGAACTCGACATTTTTCTAGAACTACAGCGAAAGCTATGAACGTCGTCAGTACACACTGCAGCAGATAAAATAACGGTAATTTTATAGTTTCCACATGAGAAGTATAATTGCCGAAAATTTTTAAAGAAGTAAAAAACACCTAGCCTCTCCCTGAAACGTATTATATAAAGCTATAGTTCACTCTTGCACCACAGTAAATGAGCAAAAAATGTACTCTCCTCTCGAAATGCTCTCATAATAAGCAATTCAACACACTGAACGTTATGGCTAGGACGTAGTAACAGACGATGAACTGCTCGAAAACGGATTCAAACTCCAGCAATGCCTTCGTTGCTTCTTTTCGTCATGGTGTCCTTTTCTTGATCATCCAAGGAGAATGTATGAACTGATCGTCCAACAGAACGACCGCAGATTACTTCCCTTGCCTTTTGTGTCTTCGGCCATCCCATCTAGCTCTTATATTTAGTCAGCTGTAATAACAAAGGAAAGCACTACGATTAACACAGAAACATTTGGTGAAACACGAAATTTTACGTCAGTTTATCAATATTATACACTAGATGAAAATCTGCGTTAACCAATGGAGGGCACTGACATTAGATATCATATATCAGAGGACTGGAATCGTTTTAGGATAAAAACATATGAAAAAATGGTTCAAATGGTTCTAAGCACTGTGGGACTTAACATCTGAGGTCAGCAGTCCCAAAAAGATACGCAACCGGTGTTTGTTGGAGGAAAGGGTGCCGATTAAAAGAAGTTGGGTAAACAAGCCAGGAACTGACTAAGATAAAACATCAACATTCGTTGAAGGAGAAACACCGAGAAGTGAATTTTATGCTGCACAGGATGTCCGAAAATTTATTATGGTGTGACGCACACAAGTGATGCGATCAAAGCCTACATGCCTCACACCGTGGTACTGAAGACGATATGGATGTATTTTTCTAGGGACTCTTCTTTCTTGAGGCTTCTATGCATGTTCACTGTACGCCAGGAATATTAATTGGAGTACCGTGACCAACGGCGTCTCATATACATTCGATGACAAGCATTTCACGGGCATAAAATCCCTTAATTCAAAGCGGACTTTATCATCTCTCGCCACATGCAACAGAGGATGTTCGAATTGTGATACAGAATGTCAAATTGTCTGAAGTATGTAGAGTACCTTAGGCTCTGATACCTTCCAGACTGCTGATCAGATTATCATCCAATTGCTGCTCGAACCACCATACTTGGTGTTCATCCACTACGGCGTTCAATAAATCGGCTACAAGATTTTGTACGTAATACACAGCCTCATCTGTACGTTGTAATTTATTGACGATCGGTTCCAGATGGCAAGCATCATTAACTAGTTACAGGATTTCGATACCTACGGCATGTCTGACACATGTGAGGCCATTACTGTAGGAAAGGCTGAAGCTGGAATTCACATCTATTAGAATTGCATCTATATTTAGCAAGTCACATCACAATGCATGATAGAGGATACCTTGCTTTTTGCTGCCACTCATCCTCTTTCCTGTTCCAGCACGAATGGCGCAAAGGAAGAATGACTGATTGTAAGGCTCCATGTTAACTCAGTTCTTATTCACCTTTATGGAGTTTTCCCGAGATCTACGTAGCAGGGATCAATATACTGGCTGACACTGCTATGAAAATACGATCTGGAAATTTTAACGGTAAACCGTGATGCACGACGCATATCTTGTAGCGTCTTCAGATGGATTCGGGTGAGCTTTTGCCTAACATTGCCACACTTACAGTTAATAAACAAAGCTGTAACGAGATGTGTTACTCTTCTTTGGGTCCTCTACGTTAATGGTCCAACACTGACGAGTAATACTGAAATATTGGTCGAAGGTAGGTTTTGTATGTAAACTACCTCCTCTTTTGTGGACTACGAAACTTTAAGAGTCTTCCAACGAATCTGTCTGGCACCTACCTTTCCTATGACTCGTTTTTTGTGGTCATTTCACTTTAAACAGCTGCATAAAAGCGGAAGACATCACATATGTCATTCTTTAGCTTCCCTGTGGACCATGCGAGATACGGAACATCACTTTACAAGATTTTTAAGCGACGATGCCTTGTGGCCTAGAGACTGAGTGATGATTTACATTTCTTTTTAGGAGCAATAAGTAGCATGCAAATAGTATTAGCCATACATAGATATAGCAACACAATGAAATGAAGTTATGTGCGCTAAACTTCGAGCCAAACCAGTGTGCCGACTCAAAAGTCGCTACTATTGCGATGCATTCGTACTCCCGCGGGCGCGTCCCAGCCACGCACTGTTCCAAGCCGTGTTTCCGCTTTTAGATTTTTTTTTTTTTTTTTTTTTTTTTACGGCGTAACTTTCTTATATGTGGTTTAGGGCATTTAAAGTAAAATCTAACTTAAGGTGGTAACCCTATTATTTATAGCAGGCGCAGCTCAATGTATTACTTTATTCTACGGCCACACCGATTTATTAAAGGAGACTCCCTCAAAGTCGTATTGAATGTAAACCACCTAATTTAGCTTACTATATTAACTGTACTATTTCCGATGTTAAAGGCGA